>NC_043706.1:88736416-88774684 GCF_006229205.1 Suricata suricatta | reverse complement strand
TCAGTGTGGTTTTGATTTGTGTTTCCCTGATGATGAGTGATGTTGAGCATCGTTTCATGTGCCTGTAAGCCATCTGGATGTCCTCTTTGGAGAAGTGTCTGTTCATGTCTTCTGCCCATTTCTTCAGTGGGTTATTTGTTTTGTGGGTGTGAAGTTAATTTTTGACAAAGCAGGAAAGAGTATGCGATGGAAAAAAGACTGCCTCTTTAGCAGGTGGTGCTGGGAGAACTGGACAGCAACATGCAGAGAATGAAACTAGACCACTTTCTTACACCATACACAAAAATTAACTCCAAATGGCTGAAGGACTTGAATGTGAGACAGGAAACCATCAAAACCCTCAAGGAGAAAGTAGGAAAAAACCTCCTAGACCTCCACCACAGTAATTTCCTACTGAACACATCCCGAAAGGCAAGGGAAATGAAAGCAAAACTGAACTCTTGGGACCTCATCAAGATAAAAAGCTTCTGCACTGCAAAGAAAACAATCAAGAAAACTAATAGGCAAACGACAGAATGGGAAAAGATAGTTGCAAAGGACATATCAGATAAAGGGCTAGTATCTAAAATATACAAGGAACTCACCAAACTTCACACCCACAAAACACTTATCATCTTAATAGGGGAAGACAACCAGAGTCTCCAAGTAGTGATGGCAAATAAGTCTGACTGGCCATGAAGCATTCCCCTAGACCAGGCTCATCAATTTGGCTAGTGAGTGTGATGATACCAACCTCTTTACAATCCAATTCCCCTTTATTTTCAAGTTCAAAGTTTTACATAAATCAGCAACAAGGCTGATGCACTGGGGCACCTGTGAGTATCTTTGAGGGAGAAGCTTCCATTGGGCTGAGTGCTGTCTCCAGCTGGAAACTCCTGGCTCATTTTTGGTTTAGGCTTATATTCTCTTTTAGGCTAAGATGAAGCTTGTGTTAGTCTTTCTTCCAGCCTGAGGTAACTTGCAGCAGGATCTGGACTGTCTGCTTATGGTACTCCAGACGGAGAGTGCAGAAAGAAGCTCCTGTGTGGAGTTCTTCATTTAGAATCTTGCTTTGTCATTTATTCTTACACTCAAAGTCTAAACTTTGACTCTCCAGCCTCTATTCATCTTGCTTAATTTTCCTCAGATCACTGTAATGAAGGTTCTGAAGGAGGTCTATGGAGTTCCACTTCACTTACATATCCAAAAAGTCTTAAACCTCCAAAAGTTCTTGAATGGCCTCCTCCACCTCATCAATTGCTAGGCCAAAGTTACAATGATCTCTAAGCTCTTTTCCAAACTTGATCATGGCCTCTTTCAGCAGCACTTCTTCCTGGGAATATCCTGACTTTCCCCTGCCTGCAGACTTTCGACTTGGTGTTGATCACACTGAGTTTATCTCTGGAAGCTGGGTTGGCTTGAAGGTATTCAATCATTTCCGTTGTTATTTCCATTACAGCCCTGATGGTGACCTATACTTTCCTCTCTATCTCTTTGAAGTCATCAACTACCTTGGTTCCTTCTGCTTCTCCAAACTTCTCACTCACTTTCTAAGTGGCTTTGTGGAATTATTTCCTGCATTTGGCCACTGCTTACCAACAAGTTGCCAGAAGACACATGGGCATAGATAGGTGTGGGGGCAGGTGCTGGAAAGAGTCTGTGGAGCTGGGTAAAAGGGCTCAGCAGGGCCCTTCCACTGCTCACCATAGTTGTGGGTGTGGGGTACAGAGTGGCATGGGACTTTGAATAATTTTAAGTTTTAGAAAAGCTAATATTTTTATATTTATTTTATGATATAAACTTACACAGATGTTATCCAAATTTAGATATGCACAAAAGTTCAATATTTGTTGAGTTTCTACCATAGTATAGGAACTATCTGAGTAACTATAAACTAATTTACACATAATATCTCATTTAATCTTCAGAATAATATATGGTTGGTTATAAGAAATGGGATTTACAGATGTGCTTACTGAGGCTCAGAAATTAAGTAACTTCTGCATGTCACAGGTAGAAAATGAAGAAACTAAGAGACAAACCTAGGACTCTGTGGTTGTAAATCCTGTTTTGTTTTATTTGTTTGTCTATACAAATCAATAACTTTCCTTTGGAAATTGCTGAAGGAGATATCTCATATCAAATACTTATATCTGATTACAGTGTAGAAAGTCACAAATGACCATAACTCTGGTAGCAATAAGAAAGTACAAGATATGTAGAAAATAATGCATTTATTTAAAGTTATTATAGGGGCACCTGAGTCAGTTAGGTGTCCAATATTGGCTGAGGTCACCATCTCACAGTTTATGAGTTCGAGCCCCACATTGGGCTCTACACTGTCAGCAGAGTCCACTTCAGATCCTCTGTCACTCTCTATCTCTCTCTGCCCTTACTTCACTCCCTCTTAACCTCTAAAAAGAAAATAAACATAAAAAAACAAAGTTATGGAAAAGTAGTAGATGCAATATTTGGCTATCAATCTTTTTTAAAGAGAAAGGTAAGCAATTCATCCAGAAAATCAGGCTTATTAAGGAATAACAGAAGAATTACAACTCGGGACAAGTAAACTATGGTGAGCTACAAGCAAGTCCAGAGAACAAAGGAGAGCTTCCTTTTATCGAGGAAAAAAGGAAGTTGGGGATGTGAAGGGTTGTTTCAAAGAAAAGTTCATGGGAGGAAAATGTGAGTCAGAAATGGTGGTGGCCTCTCATGGTTGCAGGCCAGGACAGCTAGCTATCACAGGGTACCTACAGCTTGCTATTGTCCCAAGAGTTAAATCTTTTTTCTTCCTGCTGGACTATGCAAGCTACATAGAATGGTATATACTTGACTGCCTGACTCCAATTTTGAGTTAACACATTTTTATATGGCTAACAAATTAATTTTCAGAGATGGTTGAGCCATTTGTGATCAAAGCTTGCAGTCACTTTTAAGTTTGGGAATAATTGCCTGATCTGGGTAAAAGGGGAAGGAAAAGTGGTTTTGACACAAGCAGACATATGTTATTGAGATGAGAAAATAATTGAAGTGTTAATGCTAGCATAGTTTTTATGATGAATTAAAATCTGGAACAAACCTAAATGTAAAAATAAATTTATCAAGAGAAATAAAAAAAGCAAAAATGTAGGCCTAAAACCAATTATGTCAACTTTTACATAAACTAGAGAATTAAGACAAAATTTTCATATTGAATAAAAAAGTAAGATACACGCTAAATGTAGACACATATTAAATATAGAGACCTATAATCATTGACAGTCAGAGGAGGAAACAATATACTATTCAAAGAAATGAATACATAAAAATTGAGGTGCCTGTGTCAGAATCAGATAAAATAGGCTTTCAATAATGAAATATTACCATAAATGGAGAAATTTTATAATAATAAAAAGTCAATTTATTGGGCATATAATCATCACAAATATGTGTGTATGTTGTTATTAATAGAGCTTCATAATAAGTACAAAAATAAACTTATGTAGAATGAGAAATAGAAAAATACACAGTTATTGTTGAAGATTCTTACATGCTTCTCTCATTCTTTGACTGAATAAAATGTACAGGGGTGCCTCGGCAGCTCAGTTGGCTAAGTATTTAGCTCTTGATTTCAGCTCAGATCATGATCTCATGGTCAGTATACTTGAGCCCATGTGGGGGCTCTGCACTGACAGCATGGATCCTGCTTGAGACTCTGTCTCTCCTTTCCCTCTCCTCCTCCCCTGCTCATTCACACTCTCTCTCAAAAATAAAACAAAGCAAGCAAGCAAGCAAGAAAGAATTTAGAAAAAAAGTAGACAAAAATTAAGTTGAGTTGTACATCACTATCCTCATTCTTGATTTCATTGAATTCTATAGACATTTCACCTAAAAATTATAGTATAAATATTTTTTAGTTTACATGGGCTTTTCTCAAATATGGACTGCATGTTGGCCAATAGTGCAATTATTTAAAATTTTCAGCAACAGAATTTAAATAAACTTAATTCTTATTAAAATATCTAGAAAAGCCATAAATGTTATAACTAATCAACACATTTATAACTAATCCATTGTTCAGAAAAGAACACATCCATTCAAAGAATTGCAGGAATAATTGCAAGCTATTTGTATTGTTTGATAAAGATAATTCATAAACATATACATGTATTAAGCAAGTACATGGAAATAAATTTACTAACGTTGGAGATCAAGAAACCAAGACAGACAAGTGGCAGATAGTTTTGAGATAGGTGATATTTTGGTTCTATAAACAATAAAAATCTATACAACTCCATCAAGTTAATATTAAAAAAGAAGAAAGAAGAAACACATATTACTAATAAGAATGAAATAGAAATAGAGATCCTTCAGATTTCAAGAATAGGCAAGGGAAAATTTATAAATAATCTTAAATCAATAGATAAGACAACATAGCCTATATTGACACAGTCACTGAAAGTAATTTACAAACATTAACACACATACCCAAATCAAAATAGCCTTTTGTTAAAAAAAAAAATAAATGTGATTTAAAAGCAGCTACAAGAAAATAGTCTCTAAAGGAAAACTCCAGGGATAGATAGTTCTAATTATATATTCTAACAAATATTTTTTTTAAAGTTTACACACTATTCTTAGAAAGTATAAATAGAGAGTAAAGTTTTCTACTTGTTTATTGAAGCCAAAGCAACTTTGAATACAAAACAATAAAATTTTTATCAGAAAAAACATTACATAGCAGAATCCCCCATAACATAATGCAGAAATCCTTTAATAAAACATTATCAAATCAGATTCAAGAAATTGGGGTTCCTGGATAGCTCAGTTGGCTAAGTATCTGACTTCAGCTAAGTCAATTCTCTTGTGAATCCAAACCCCCCTTGGGCTCTGTGCTGACAGCTCAGAGCCTTGAGCCTGCTTTGGATTCTGTGTCTCCCTCTCTCTCTGTCCCCTCCTTGCTCATGCTCTGCCTCTTTCTCTCTTTCTCAAAAATACTTCCAACATTTAAAAAATTCAAAAAATAAGGAAATAAAAATAAAAATACACCAAGACTAACTGGGGTTCTTCTTGTGAATAAACAATAAAATTGTTTTAACATAAACCAAACTTATTGATCTACATTAATATTAACATAAAAATATTTGAAATTAAAACTTCCATAAACTCAATGGATGTGAAAAAAAAAGCATTTGACCACTTTTTAATACCAGTGCTTTGATAAAAACTATAAGCAAGCTAGAAATGTAGAAAAAAAAATTCCTAAATCCAATAAAAGACACATACAAAACACCTACATTTAACATCAAACATAAATCATGAGTTATTAGAACCTCTCCCTCTAAGGTCAAGAACCAAATAAGGCTGCCCACTCTTCCCAGTGTTATTCAGCATTGTACCTGCAGCTACAGTTGATGTCATAAGGCATGAAGAAGGAACAAAAGACATAGATTGGCAAGAAAGAAAGAAAACAGGTTTTATTCACAAAAAGTGAGACTGCTTATACAGAAAACCTAAAGAATATATATATTATATATAATTAGACTACTAGAACTAATAAGTAAATTTATCAAGGTCACTGATAAAACATCAATAAACAAAACTACCCGCTCTTCAATATACTAACAGCAGTTGTATTCATACATACCAACAGCAATTTATTTACATTCGTGAACAAAAATAAAATGGAGATTAATTTAACAAAACATGTGAAATATCTCTGTATTGGAAATTATAAAATATGGCTGAGATATACCATGTCCCTGGATTAGATGATGGAATATTGTTAAAAACTTAATTCTCTGTAAATTGATGTATAGATTTAATTTTAGCAATTCCAAACTAAATTTCTGAGGGCATTTTAAAAGGAAATGTTTGGGTGCTTTTAAAGTATACATGAAAATGCAAATCACCAAGAGTCATGAAAGAGCCTTGAAATAGAAAACCATGGTTAGAAGACCAACTCAACCTGACTTCAATACTTAATCTAAGGCAGCAATGATCAAAACAGTATGGTATTTAAATATAACAATATTTAAATGGGACAATGGAATAAAAATAGACCCATACTTTTATAATTAATTGATTTCCCATATATATATGTATATATATATATATATATACACCAAATTAGCCAATAAAGAAAAAAACTTTTTCAATAATTGATGTAAGAACTAGATAACCATGCTTAAATAAATGAATCTCAACCCCTATCTCACATGTTAATAAAATTAATTTTAAAAAGATCAAACAATAACTAAAAATACAAATCTTCTAGAAGAAAGTTTATGAGGATTATCTTCTCAACCATGTGCATAGGGAAAATTTTTAAAGAGACAGAAAGAAATAATAATTAAATTAAATGATAAAACTTAAAAAAATTAAAAGCTTATCATAAGACAACACAAAGTATATTAAAATGTTTTTGGTGTCTACTATGAAAATCATTTGAAATAGTATAAACAATTTGCATAATTGGTTCATATCAGGAGCTATAAGCATTGATTCTTCTCTGTAATAAAACTACAGAACACTAACAGGAAAATGTTTAACTATATTAAATCTTATGTTCTAATGGTAATATCTATTCTAAAAAACTGGATATATTCCATTAGAAACCTAACAGAATCTAGACAAAAAATAGTAATAAGATTATTGATAGTGTCAATTATTTTTATCTCTATTTCCTAAAGTTTTCATTAAATTTGAGTATATAATTGTTAGAACACTCTTCTTGGTGTTGATCTATACATACAGATCCTCTATAGTTTATAAGTATTTAACTTTCATACTTGGTACTCAGAATAGAGCATGCTTTTACTTCTCCTGACAGGCTCGCCTGTCAGAAATACATTATCCTCTCCAAAACTGTCAGGCAAAGTGCTATGATAATGAAAGAAATTTATTTTGCAATTATATTATATGCAACAAACTCTATTGAAGAAAAAATAGTAAACAAGCAGTTCATGATATACAGACTATGTTTATCTAGAGGGGCTTTCTATTTTACAGAATTATTAATTTAGAACTGTCCACTTATTACAAAATATCAAATTGATTTATTAATTAAATGTTACCTTCAAAGTCAAAACAGTTACAAGGAAGGGAGAGGAGAGATCACACAGTGATTATTTCAGGCTGGTTTGTTTTTCATAGAAATCAATATCAAGACCTCTAGTATGGTGGTGACTATAGCTTAGACATTGAGGCAGAGATGGCTAAAGCCCAATCTATATTATAGAAAAGGGATGGGACCATTTGTGAATGTGGGAAGTTAAAGCATTTGTGGAAAACATTAAGATGTTAAGGGAGGAGGAAAAGAGGAACCAAACAAAGAAACCAAAAGTCCATTCTAAATTTTAAAAAGATTTCTAAGAAATTGAACATCCTTCTCAATAGAGCCCAGAAAAAGTTCCAAGTGTAAAGACAACAAAATCAACAGTAACAACTATAACAAGCAAAAGTGCAGAATTAACCCAAAGGGATAAATATTAGGCTAATTAAGCTACTACCTGAAAAGACTTCTGGTCAATTATGCTTTCCTCATCAGAAACATATAAAACTGCAGGTTGGAAATTTATCCTGTAATAAATCAGCAGATCAATCAATAAAAAGTAATACATTAGAAAAATTCAAATATTGGGGCCCCTTGAGTGACTTGGTTAAGCATCTGACTTTGGCTCAGGTAATGATCTCACAACTCATGGGTTTGAGCCCTGTGTCAGACTCCATGCTGACAACTCAGAGCCTGGACCCTGCTTCAGATTCTGGGTCTCCCTCTCTCTCTGACCCTCCCCTGCTCATTCTCTGTCTCTCTGTCTCTCAAAAATAAATAAGCATTAAAAAAATTTTAGTGAAAAATTCAAGTATGTATCAAGTTGGAGACTGACTTGACAAACGGCGGTGTATCAATAAAATGGAGTATTCTTCAGCAATAAATAAATACAAAATAGGAAATGTAATAATGTGACTGCTATCCAAAACTACAGAATCTCAAAAACATGTTCAATGGAAAAATTACCAAAGAGTACATATGAAGGTATAGACTAATAGATTAATCTGCGGTGAAGATCACCAGGAGAGTGACCACTTTGTGATGATGGGGTGACAGAGAAGGGAAAGACCTGAGAGACATTTCTGGGATGATAGAAATGTGCATAAAGATGTTAGTAACACAGGTATATGCATCTGTAATAGTCACTGAACTCTACACTTCATTTGTATGTTTTACTGTATTTCAATTACATCTCAGTAAAAACAAATGAATAATAAACTCCTGTTTAAATATATGAAAAAATTGGAAACTAATCAGTCTAATCATTATATCTGAAAAAATATTGACAATCCTATTTAGCAACATTAAAGATGAATAAAGAAAAACAATGGCAACCAGTTTAAGAAACAATAGAAAGAAAATAACATAATTAAGACAAAATAAATGTATAGTTCTTAATGTGAAATTTTATGATATTGTTATGACATATTATGAAGAAGATACTGTAGTCATTAAGATTTTGTATACTGAACAGTTATGGTCATCAAACTACAAAGAACTATTATGGAATGAGTTTTTTCAACAAAATCAATGGGAAGAATTAATCAACAAGCCTATATAATACTCAAAAATTCACTTATTTTCCAAAACTTGTAACATAGTTACATAATTGGACCTTGTATTAAGCCAAAATCTTAATAATTTCCAAAACAAACAAACACTATACAGTGTAATCATGGAGTACAGTCTTTCCCAAGCAAAATCCAAATCTCTTCAAAAGGCTTGAGGGGTCATTAAAACTTCTGCCTGGGAAAAGACATTATAAACAAAGTTAAATGACAAGCAGGAGTGGAAGAATATATGTAATATATGTAATTTTTATGTGCAATAAATAAAATGTATTATTAATTATACATGAGGAACTCCTTTAGATCAGTAAAAAATATGATAAATAACTGAAATAGAAATGAATGATGAAATTATAAAAAAGCAATCCTGAAGAAAAAAGTATATATATTTCATAAAGATATATTAAAATATGGTTAATTTAATGACAAAAAGTTGGAACTTGTTCAAAATTTTCTTGGCTATTCTTAGCCCCTAAATCTGCAATATTAATTTCAGAATTGTGTTAAGTTCCACAAAATATATAATTATGTTTGGGTTGAAATTGATTTATGGATAACTTGGTATAATTTGGAAATAATTCTCATCTGTACAATGTTAAGGCTTTATTCAGACTTTCTTTTATAACAGTGAACAAAATTTTTTATTTTTATTTATGTGTTTTTCTGACTGTTTGTATATTATTTGTATTGACTTTTTAACTTAGTGACTTTAGAGAGCTTTTAAATTATTTATGATTAGTGGTTAGTTCACTCTGTTGGGATATATTCCTATGTGATCCTATCTCATATAATAGGTAAATAATAACTATTTTTATTCCTAGTTTATTAACCTCATTTATTCATCTTGGTTTTTTTTTTCCATTAGCAATAAATGAATAGTAGAACAATAATGAATAGTAATAGTAGTAAGGGAAATGTTGCCTCGATGCTGACTTTAACAGGAATGCACCTAATGTTTCATAGTATAGAGATTTAAGCTTACCCTCTACTTTTAAATTCATACATATCTTAAAGAAGATGTGAATATCATATTTTAATATCACAATATTTAAAATTATATCTTCTATAGTATTTTGAGTTTTGAGATAGTGGGGAAAACTTGTAGTACATAAAAGTTTAGTATTCAGAACAACTGTAACAAATCAACATGTAAAATAACATAAATAACCAAGTAGGAAATCAGTCAAAAGAAACACATTTCACAGATTATAAACAGGATTGCCAATAATATTATAAGGATGGATTCACTGATACTAAATTTTTTAGTTTAGTTCATGTTTACACGTAGCTTTTATGTGTATCAATAATGCATGATCAGAATTAAAATATATTTACTAGCATATCCATAATGAATGGTATTATAAATATAAATGGCATGATTTATACTATTTTTTTCAGTTTCTTAAGAAAACTATTTGAAGTATTTCCCTGGTATACAATTTAAAGAAAACAAAGCGAGTCTGGGACTCCAGGATGGTTCAGTTGGTTAAGCCTCTGACTTTGGCTCAGGTCATGATTTTGCGGTTCATGGGTTTGAGCCCTTCTTGGGGCTTTATGCTGAGAGCTCAGGGCCTGAAGCCTGGTTTGGATTCTGTGTCTCCCTCACTGTCTCTGCCCCTCCCCCATTCATGCTCCCTCTCGCTCTCTCAAAAATAAATAAACATTTAAAAAAAATTTTTTTAAAAGCCAGGCTGACCAAAGATGAGCTCTTCTAAATACGGGAAAATTATGGTATTTATTTACAACAAGACTAATGAAAGTTTCTTTCATTTTAACCAAAATGACATCATTGAAAAAATAATAAGTGAAATAATTAATTTAAATTCAGAGAACACTAGAAAAGTCAGATTAAGTTAGTTGATCAAATATTGTGTATATATTTTTTAAATCAATTACTTTAAATAATTGTAAAATATCTGATCAGGGATAATATCAGGGCAGAGTTTTGAAAGATCTTAGATGATCTCCCTGTTTCTATTTTAGGCAGTTCAGATTTGATAGGTACCCGGCAATAAGCCAGGAGGTATAAGGAGAATGGCTCCAGGGAGACAAACTCCAGATTTCACTTGTGAACATGATGAATTTGAGGTTGTGTCTAATGCTTTGTTCAATATCCATTCCTAAATCTAGGAGAATCTGTGATGCAAAGACAGATTTTGGAGGAATTTTAAAAAATGGATGAAAACTGAAGCCATGGAAATCAATGGGAGAGCCCAGGAAATATTTGTGATATTAAGATGAGGACTTAGAAGAGACATTTAAGAAATACAAATGAAAGTTTGGGCGGGAGGGGAAGGTTTCAAAAAATGTTTCTGCAGGAGTGGCCAGAAATGTAATAAAAGTAGATTGTGTGTGTGTGCGTGGGTGGGTGAGTGTGTGTGCGCACACGCGCAAATGCATGTTTTCACCTAAAGCAAAGGAAAATTCGTGTACATGGCTACTGTGCTAAGCTATACCATGCAGAAAAGTGGCTATAAATTGAAGAAGAGGGTTTGACAGCTTGCGAGATGGGTCTGTGCAATAGGTAGTTTCTAGGGTGAGACAGTATTTATTTATTTTTTTATTGATGAAACAATCTGAATATTTTCAAAACTTACAAAAAAGTCGAGTAGAGAAGAAGTGAATAAAGATAAAAGTGTGCCAGTAAAGAAATCCTCGGGAAGACAGAAGAGCATTGAATCGGGACAGAGATGAGGAAATTAGATTTTAACTGCAGGAGAAACTCATCCATTTATGTATTTTTCCCTTTCCTTCTGTTGTTAGTGGTGGTGGTGGTGGTGGTGTTTGTTTCTCTTTTTTTCTCTTTTTCCTTGATGCTTTTGTGTGTGTGTGTGTGTTTTGAGGAAGCTGATCCGGTTCCTATCAAATGCATTTTATCTTCTCTCTGAAATGAGAACAAAGGTCATCTGAGAGTGAGGGAATTAAACAGAATTTAATGAGATTGGAAAAGGAGTGAAAGAGCTATCCTGGCAATAGAAAATAAACCACAATAGGGGATTTAGGATTTCCAGGTGGTGGGGAAGTCTAGTTTGATACCATAGTCTGCAAAGTGTAATGAAGGAATGCAGACCTCAAGCCCATCGCCCACACATATGTGAGCAGTGAGTGCTGAGAGTTAAATTACAGCAGAGATCAGTTCTTTATTTAATTGCAATATGGTCCTATGTTAAACTTTGCTGTTACTTTTTTTATTATCCACTAAGTATTCACAATATCTAAATGGCAATACTATCTGAAAGTGGGATAATTTTTTAAAATAATAAAAGCTGTTTCTATCAGCAAATAGACATATAAATGTCATAAAGTTTCCTTTTCACTTTCTATAAACTCAATCTTCCCCTAACAGTTTGTGCCATTCCTAAATTCTTACAGAATAGTTGCTGTATTTTTTACTTAAAATTATGTGTATATAAAGATATTCCCAGACACATCATATATAAAAAAGTATCTGGGAAAAGACCAAACTGTATCTTCTTATAAGTTTAGACATTTTGATATTTATAAGCTTTCCAGCTTTTCAACAATCTTTGTTGAAAATCTATTTGCATAGTCCATATTTTTTTGAAATATTTTACTATTAGGAAGTTTTGTAATCTTAGCGTCTGTTCAATTAAAAAAAACTCATGTGTTCCAATATGCTGTATCTGTACATCAAAACTACAGTATATAAAAAGAGATTTGCATAATTAGAAACAAATTATTCTATTAAACTACTAAAATGTGAAATTTCAACAGGTGATACAAAGAACACTTTGCTATACAGACATTTTTAGAAAACAAAGTATTTGTTTCCTCTAACTGCAAGTGAAGATATTTAGAATGAAGAATAAGAAACAAAGCTTCTAACTGAGTTTTCTATTTATAGTCTACAAATTTAAATTTAAAATTCCTGGTAGATAGAATAAGATAAAACTCACAATAAATAAAAGCAAGTTGTGTTTTTTAGTCAAAAGTTTAGATGAAAAAGCACTGTAACCATTGCAAAGTAACATTGGAAATGCACAAAAACAGAAAAAAATGTGAATACAGTGATGATATATAGCAACAAGCATGATCTTCAGAATTAAAATAGTTTCACCAGAAAGTAAGGGTTCTTACATTTAGGTCCCCCAAAACAGTTTCATAGAACATTTACTTACATGAATAATTTAAGGAACTTTAGAAGTCAAATGATATATGTGTCATAATGTTGGGAGCTGCACCAGCCTTGCTGGATGACACGGTCACAGTAAGGAAATGGCAGATGTTTCACTGCTCCTGCCATGAGATGCGGAAACTGGTATCTCCTTCTGCTACTACTGCTCATGTGAAATTAGGCCTGTTGCTATTGATTAGGCCTCACAGTGTTCCAAGTCAAACCTATATTCCCCACACAGATACCTCATGGGAAGAAGCATATTCCCACGTCTATAAAGAGGAATTTATAAACAAAGCACTGCAGATGTTGTCTAAAGGATCTCCTAAGGGGTTAAAGAACACAAGAATAATATTTACTCTGGCCCTGAGAAAAAGAGCCTAATTTAGAAATATAAAAACAAACAAGAGCCACGAATAAGTTACTGCGCATACATATGTTAATTGGTGCCCATTGTGAGGATGGGTAAGAGTAGTTACAACTTAAACTCAAATGCAAAGGCCGGCTGGTCTAGGGCTCCTATGGCGCTTACACCTTCAACATCAAAGAACAAGGTTGACAAAAGTTTATCTACTAACCATGGTGAATACATTCTCCCTCTTGTGAGCCAAACAGAATGCCTCCTAGCCTTGTTTTTGCCTGAATCGTAGCGTTATTGTTATAAAATGTGTTTGCTATCTGCTTCTCATTGAAAACATCCTGCTATCTTCTTAGTTGTAAGATTTACTACCACCGGTTCAGACAAATATATATGTTATCTGCTTTTCACTGAGAATATCCTGTTATCCTATGATGTGTAAATTACCTCGTTGTAATTAGAGTAGTTCTGCAAAAATGCCTCTGTAAAACCTGTTTCTGCACCCTTTTCAAAGCATCTTTATCACTGAGAATTATTTGTAAAAATTCCACTTTTTGATGTCATGTTAACACTTAAATCTATAAATAAAGGCACAAAACCTGGCAATATAGAGATGCCAGGGAGATGCCAGGGAGATGCCAGACTTGTGATCAACCGGGCTCTCTTGCCTCCATTTTTGCAATTTTTTGCTGAAGCTGCCACCTCCTTCAGGGGACCCTGGACCCGCCAGAGCTGGACTCTGGAAGCATAAGAATTATGCTTAAAAATGCTCATAAAAATATTTCGTAAGAGTTCAATAGTTAATTTGATTTACCAAACAAATCAGTGTCTGTAGGATTTTACAATTGATAACAACAACAAAAGAATCAGAAAGTCAATGTTATATTAAAAACATTCCAGATCTATTTTAAAAAGTAGGCCGATCTTTTAATCCAGATAATTAAAGTCAAGTTTTAGCTCATAGTGTCCCTCCAAAATGTTTTGCTCAGTTATTCAGTCTGTCATTGTCAACTTATACGTATGGACCACATGAGAAGACTGGAAAATTGAGAGCACTTCTTACCCATGCATTGTACTTTAACTCTCTCAGGAACATATACTAACAAAATAAAATAACAAAACAAATGGTAGAGATTTGCACACAGGTATTTGGATGGATGTGGGGAGGGTTATTTATAGTAGACTTAAAATGCAATATCGTCTAGAGTAAGTTTAAGAGAACTACACAGAAGAGATTATATTTGCCTGTACCTTAAGAGTTAGCCCCCTGTGAGATAAAAGGAGACTATAAAACATACAGTGCTATAGGAACAGAAAAGTCCTTGATAAGGTATCCTTGGGTAGTTATAAATAAGTATGTCTGGATCATTGGAATTGGAAGCTAATGTGATGATAGTACATTGACTAGTGATGAACTAATATGAAGTGTTAATTTCTGGTTTATTAAAATACTTTTAAGTTTATTTATTTTGAGAGAGACAGAGAGCAAGTACGAGTGGGGGAGTGGCAAAGAGAGTGAGTAGAGAGAGAATCCCAAGCAGGCTCTGTGCTTTAGGCATGAAGCCCAATGATCTCATGCAGTGTGAGATCATGACCTGAGTTGAAATTAAGACTCAGATCCTTTACTGACTGAGCCATCCAGGTGCCCTTCTGGTTTATTAAAAAATTGTTTAAAAATCTAAACAAAAACGTAGGGGCACCTGGGTGGCTCAGCAGTTAAATATGAGGCTATTGATTTTCTCTCAGGTCATGATCTCATGGGTTTGTGAGTTCGAGCCCCACATCAGGCTCCACTCTGACAGTGCAGACCTTCTTGGTAATCTCTTCTGCCCCTTCCCTGCTCACTCTCATGTGTGCATCGTTCTCACTTTCTCTCTCTCTCTCTCTCAAAAAAAAAACTTAAAAAACATCTAAAAAATCTAGTGTTTTTTTAATTTTGAATAATCATGAATACACAGGGCTTTGCAAAGATAGCAGAGAGAATCCTGTTTACCAACGTCCACACTTCTTCCAATAGGGACATCTCACACAACTATTTCACAAAAAGAAAACAAGGACATTGACATTGGTATAATACTGTTAGATATAGATTATATTCATATCTCAACAGCTTTTGCAAGCACTTATTTATGCTTATGTGTGTGTAATTCTAGGGACCTTTACCACATATAGATTTGGTTTACCACCACCACAATCAAGAAACAGAACTTCATCATCTCAAAGAAACTCCTTTATACTACCCCTTTGTAGTAATACCAAACCTGTTCTTCTTAAACTGACTATTTACATTAACAGCTAATCTATTCTCCATTCCTATGCTGGTTTAAAAACTTTATATAAATGGAATGTATAGTATGCAGTCTTTTGAGACTGCCATTTCCACTCAGGATGGGTCACTTAAGATCCATGGTGGTGGTTGCATGTGTCAATAGTTCATTCCTTTTTACTCTTGTGTAATATGTATGGTATAGATACACCATGGTTTGTTAAACTATTTACTAGTTAAAGAACAACAGAGTTATCTACAATTTTGAGCTGTTACAAAGAAACCTTCCGTGAACATCAATGTATAATTTTTGTGTGTGAACATAAGGCTCCATCTCCCTGAGATAAATCCCAGGAATAGGGCTGTTAGGTCCGACAGTGAGTGCATTTTAGTCTTATAAGAGATTGCCAAAATATTTTCTGTTATACCATTGTACAGTTGTATCAGGAATTTATGAGAAATTCAGCATATCTTTTACCTGGCCAACATTCAGTATTATCATTATCTTACTAACTTAATCTTTGTAATATGCCATGATTTTCATTTTCATTTCCTTACTGCTTAATGATATTGAACATATTCATATGCTTACTTGCCATCAGTATGCATCTTTGGTGAAATATCTGCTCATAGTATTTGTCCACTTTTAATTGAATTTCTTGCTTTTTTTCTAAGTTTCAAGTTCTTTAAATATTAACGATGCTTATCCTCTGTCTAGTGGGTGGTTTGCAAGTATTTTCTCCCAGTTGTAGCTTGTTTTTCCGTCTTCTCAACAGGGTCTTTCGAGGAGCATGCATTTTTAAATTGTGATGAAGTGCAATTTATCAATATTTTCTTTTACAGATCATGAGATGCCATGCTTAATATTTGTTGAAATGTCACCCCTACTTCATTTAATTGTCTTATAAATTTGCCAAAATCCAATTGTGCCTACTTGTGTGGGTCTATTTTTGGCTTTTCTGCTCTTTCTTTGATCTCTGAGTCTATCATTTTTCAATACCAAACTGTCTTGACTGCTGTTGATACCTTGTATTCCTAAAATTAGGTAGTTTCCTCTCACTTTATTTTTTTTAACAATTATTCCAGGCTCTCTAGCACATTTTAATTTCCATGTAAATGTTAGAATATGTTTGTTTATATATTGAAAAAAACAACGTTGCTGGGATTCTAATAGTCACTGTGCCCATCCAAAAGATCAATCTGGAACAGAATTGACATATTAACTATTTCAAGTTTCCCAAATAATGAGCACAATATGTGTCTTCCTTTATTAGATTTTTTGGTAATTTTTCTGCATACAGATTCTGTACGTGTTTTGTTAGATTTAAATCTAAGTATTTCATATCTTTTGAAACCATCTTAAATGGTATTTTAAATCTTGGTTTCCAAATGTTTGTTTTTGAACATGGAAGCACAATAGATTTTTGCATGTTTTTATTATGTCCTGTCACTTTGTTGATTTAGATAATTACTTCTAGACTTTTAGTCCCTCATGATTTTCTATGTCAGTCGATATCATTAACTTATCAATGTGGTTGACAATACTGATTGATTTTGAATATTTAAACACTCTTGCATTTGTGTAATAAATCACCTGGTCATGGAGTATAATTATTATACATAATATGCTTATTTTTATATGTTCTAAAGCAAAAATTGCTTTTGAAAAAATATGCTTCAATATAAATGTTTCCTTAATATTATTTTTTACTTAGAAATCTTTAATGAATTTGTTTTTAATCAATGAAATGTTGTCTGCAATATTATTTGTGTGAATATAATTTAATAAGCTTTTCAAAAAGTTGTTAGATATCCGATGTATTGACATATGTTTTAAAAGTTTGAATGCAGTTTATCTGTAGTATTTAAAAATACTCTGTGTGATCCATCCATACATCTTCTTATCTTAAATTTAAATAAAAATATGTGATTCCTGTATTTAAAATCTTCCTTCTTTAAAAGATTATTCAGGGGCGCCTCAGCGGCTCAGTCAGTTACGAGTCCGGCATCGGCTCAGGTCATGATCTCACAGTTGGTGGGTTCGAGCCCAGGGATGGGCTCTGTGCTGACAGCTAGCTCAGAGCCTGGAGCCCGCTTCGGATTCTGTGTCTCCCTCTCTCTCTGACCCTCCTCTGCTCATGCTGTCTCTCTCTTTCAAAAATAAATTTAAAAAATAAATAATTTAAAAAAAAGAAAATAATTTGACCAAAAAAATAAAAAAATAAAAGATTATTAAAATAATTTCCATTTCCTGAGCTTGAGAACGTGTGCTCGCATTTATCAATTAATGATGATGATGATATTTAAATAGTATTACAAGGTTTTTTTGGTTACACATTTAGTAGGAATGCTAGATGCCTAGCTTATTTTTGTTGACAGAATCTCCATGTAGGTCAATGGCTAAAGCATTGAAAAAGATTTATATTATTTTGTTTTAGTTGTTTTGCTTTTAATAGGCAGGCTTATTTGCCAACAACAAAGGGGTAGTTACCATTGGTACATAAAATTGATAGTTCCAATTTATAAAAAGACGAAAGCAATGCCCCAAAAAGATAATTAATTTTCTGTTTTTAAGATGAAATTTGTAACTAAAACCATGTTGGCCAAACTCACTATCTCTCTACTTTTTGTATTAAATAAATTATTGTAATTCAACTTGTTATAGCACAATTATAACATTTTCTAGGTGTCTCAGAATGATGTGATCATGTTTGTATTAGTAATTTATTGCCATAATTTTGCTCTGTGAAAAGGTACCATAAAACTGTGTATTTTAAACAATAATTCACTGTTCTTGATATGTTAAAATGTAGCCTTGGGCATGGGGTTCTTACTGTAGCTTCTGGTCTCCCTTAAGCACTGCTGATGAAGCTAGGTGACTTTGTCTCCAGGAGTTCTCTAGTCCCGAGCTGGGTTCCTCAGCTCTCTTCCATGTGGTATTGATCCTACAGCAACACAGTACTGGCTGGCTTTCATGAATAAGACAAAGGTCTAGGAGAAAGGGTATAAAATCCTGTTGAGGGTTAGTTTCAGAAATAACACTGACAAAAATGTCATCTGACTATTTCAGATTCAAAGAGTGAAGATATAGACTCTGCTCTTTGATAGGGGAATCTGAAAAGATATATTTAAAAGGAATGAATATAGAAATGTATAGAGAGTTTGGGCAATCATTCAATCAAAGCTGACATAATTATGAGACAGGGAAACTGAAGGAAACCCATGAGAGAAAAAAGTTGTTTTTTGTTTGGTTTGGTTTTGGGTTTTTTTTTGCTTTTTATCCAGCTTCTGTTCTTGCTAGGACTTTCACCCCAACCCAGCTCTACACATTCTTTGAAATGCAAATAACTCATTTTCCTTGTAAGGAACAAAGAGATGATATTTTTGGAGTCTTCCAGCGCAGTAGATAACATCTAAGGTGTGTCCAGGCAGTCTTATCATAAAGTTCTCCAAGACCACTGACTCCAAACACCTTGATACCAAGTCCCCTGGCTTCAGGAATTAGTGACTTTTGAAGGACACCTAGACCCTGTCCTTATTCTGCCCAGTTCCCTGATGCCTAAGAGAACATGTGCACCAAACCACAATCACCAGGAAAAACCCCAGACGCCAAGCAAGACAGACTCATGCTATTTTCCTTTCCAAGTCTCCTGGATGTTCTCTCCCTATCTGTCTGTCTGTCAGTCTGTCTCTCTCTCTCTCTCTCCATCTGTCTCTTTGCTTTTAATTCCTACTGGCTCACATTTGATTTCTATCTTGTGTGAAACCAAGGACCCTCTAGGCTAGTTCTGCAGGACCCCTTCTGGATCCTTGGACCCACCTGCCTGCATCAATTATACCAGGTCTCAAGCTATTTCTTTCCAAACTTCATTTCACACTTCATCTTACAGAGTGATATTCATTCTTGTTAAATAATTAGCCACACTTTTTATCAAAAGGAAAAACTAAGAAAGCAGTAAATGCTTTATGATTTTATTTTTATGAATGAAAGAACTGTATAACTTTGTATTTTACTGGAGAAACTGTAATATTTCCATCGATGATTTTTGTGGATTCCTCACCACAACCACCACCACCATCATCGTTTTCATCGTCTAGGGAAGTCATTTGTTATTTCCCTTAAGAAAATTAACTTTTATGAAGTGTCATTAAACAAATTTTACCATTATTAATTCTGTTGAAGTTGTACACCAAAGAGAATAAATAAGACAAAAAAAAAAAAAGACTAGTCTCAGGGACCTCCAAATCAATGCTTGAACCTCAACTTCTTATCAACTTTTGATACTGTTTTTTTTTAGTGTTTATATATTTATTTAGAGAGTGCAGGAGAGGGGCAGAGAGAGAGGATGAGAGAGAATCACAAGCAGGGTCCTCCCTGTCAGCAGACACCCACACAGGGCTTGATTCTATGAACCTTGAGATGATGACCTGAGTTCTGATGCCCAAGCAGCTGAGCCACCCAGGTGCCCCTCTTACACTGGTTTTGATATTGGTAAAGCACTTTTCTCTTTGAGGGTTTTTTGTGTGTTTTTTTATGTAGGCTCCATGCTCAGCACAAGGGATCCAGCAAGGGTCTTGAACTTAAGACCCTAAGATCAAGACCTGAACTGAGATCAAGAGTCTGACCCTTAGCCAACTGAACCACCCAGGTGTCCCTCTCTGTGAGATTTACAAACTGAAGCAATTCTCAATTTTCTGTTTATAATTTTTAAGGGTTGAAATTTAAAAATAAATTCTCCAAATACTCATTCCTTGAATACATGCTCTCTGCAAGATTTGAATTAAACTTATTACTTGTGAATTTTTTGCTTGTTTTCCACTCTGTACTGCACTGCTGGTAAATTGTTATGATTTTTTCTTGATTCTACTGAGAATTATGGTGGTTCAAATACTGAAAATGACCTGAAAATAATCCTCATCTCTGATTGTATTCACAGTTTGCCACTTTTACTGATTAACTTTACATTACCCAGTGTGTGCCAGCTACTTAAGAATTTATATAAATGATCTGATTAGAAATGGATTTTTCTCATTTAAGTAATGCTGCTGTAGTATGAGCCCCTGACAGGTCCCCCCCTTTTTTGGGGGGGGGATGCAAAAGGATAACTTAAACTTGGATTACTGTATTCATTACAAAGACAGTTATGTTGAATAAATACATTGCCAGCCATAGGACTAGATAAAGAGCCAGGCCACACCCTTCTGCCTGAGGGTTTGTTTGTTTGTTTGTTTGTTTTTTTTAGAAAATATGCTTGATTTTGAATATTCATCTTTGGGCCCACTTGTCTTTTCTGTTTCCCTCACTTTAAAGCCCCACTTTTATGTTCTTATGTTTTAAACCCACCAATAAAGAGTAAGTCCATAAAACCTGAGGCCCTTACCCTTGACCCCTTAAAAACAGAATCCCCCGTGCAGAGAGCCTCAGGTGTATTGCATAATGTCCAGGTCTTGGAAGTAATAAACATTTATTTTTTCAAAGGTTGCTGATGCCTATTGTTGAAGGGCGTCTGGCAAGCACAGTAGGATACCCAAGGGTCAGTCCTGGTGTAACACTGCTTTGGGAAACGATGTCTGTGGGAAGCTCAGTGCAGGCCAGGTGAATGTTTTCAGACATTTCCAGCTGGTAGCATTATTATCAGTAGGCCAAGAGCAGCACAAAGCAGTTCTGTGCATTGGGAATTATATTTGTTTCCTAGAATAGATTATTTCCATAACATCAACAGATAAAGGTTGGTATTTTCCTCATGTAAAGGAACTCCTAGTAAGGAGTCTATCATAATTGTTATGGAAGGTCTGTGGTATCAACATCCCAGTTTCCTATTTCACAGGCATCATTTTAAGTGTATTGTTCTATTGTCAAGCTCATCTTATGTGCATGTGTTTTCCTGTGCAGCTTCAGTCATCATCCCTGTATTTCAAACAAAAGCAAGAATAAGACAGCTTTTGGAAAAAGTCATGAAGAAAAAAATCATCTTCCTTTAAAGAACTTTCTTGAAAAACCAACCTACTAATTTTCCTTATATCCAATTGAGCCTACAAATCTTCAAATGAGACTAAGAAATGAGTCAAATACCTTGCAATGAGTCATTCAGAGTTCTGATTCTAGAGAAGTTAAGGGAAAAAATGTGTGTTGGATATGTACTTTGTGTTCCAAATATCAATTAACTGTACAGTGTTCAGTATGATCCCATTGAAGCCATGTAAGAGATTCTAGTGAGAGTAAATATGTTTGGATGTCAAAATTATGCACAACATAACTTTCAGGACTGTGAATGGGAAGTGGGCATTAAATTAGACTAGTGTGTAAGTGGTAGTAATTTAGTAGGGCAGTACAAAACCTACATAACCATAGGAGGCATTTTCAAATACACTTTCATTCTACCCCTAGAGAAGTTTGTTATGGGTGAAATAAGGATGAAATTTGCACATTTGAGCAGAACAGAAATTATAAACAGTGTATTAAAAGGAGAGAAAAAGTTAGAAGTTTAACTAGTTCTCTAGATAATATAACTGAAATGTGGCTAGGCACTGAGAATTATCAGATATTTGGGGAAATAACAAAAGGAAAGAGAACTAAGCTTCAAGTATTTTCCCATAGGAAATTTCTGACATGTTCATGTACATATATATGAAGCTTACTTCTTCTAAATAAGAAGCAATTTAACACACACATACACACACAGACACACACACACTTCTGTCACCCAAATCTCGTATCATTTTAACTCACATCTATGATAAAATGTAGCTGTTGAGTAGATCAGCTTTGCCTTAGATTGTTCTCAAATTTTGAAGATTTTCGTTTGCTGACATTTTCAGTGAACAACAGTAAAGATGTCTTGAACCAGACAGAGATTCTCTACAACTTGGTATTCTGCACTCCTACTTACGATCTGCTAACCCTTAGTGAGCATACACACTGAGCAGTGAAACCAAGAACTGAATTTGCTTTTAATTACCTGTCTGTTTTATTTATTTTTCTAAGAAAGATCAAGTCTGGAAGCTCCCTATAGGTCTTTTCTTTAATCATCAAGCATTTCAAGGAGCAGTTGGTTTATATTAAAAGTTCAATAGGGCATAACTATTTCTCCTCATCTTCTGAAGTGAAATAATTCACTCTTGTTTAGGTGTTATATGAGACACCATTTCACTTGAAGAGGTAGAGAAAATTAATGAGTTTGAAGGCAATTGAGCTATATTTTCAAATAGTAAAAGCAATGAAGTAGACATATATTGTTTATTTTCAACTCTAAAAACTATATAGGTGTATAACACATTGGTCTAAAAGAAATAAAACCATGCTGCAGCAACTTTCAGGTAACTAAACCTTCAAAATGTTGAAGGTGGAACTTGGTTGCACCCAGAATTCAAAGATAGGAAGTAGGGAAAATTAACACCTTGGATTTCAAGATAACTGTAATGAAAATGATAAACCTAAAGTATAAAAAATGTATTTTTATTTTTTGTTTTATAAATTTGTAAAGTTTTTTAAAATTTATTTTTGAGAGACAGAGAGAGACAGCATAGGCAGGGGAGGGTCAGAGAGAAAGGGAGATACAGAATCCGAAGACAGGCCCCAGGCTCTGAGCTAGCTGTCAGCACAGAGCCCATCACTGGGCTCAAACCCACCAACTGTGAGATCATGACCTGAGCTGAAGTCAGATGCTTAACTGACTGAGCCACCCAGGCACACCTAAATAATTTATTTTTAATTGAAAAAAGTAGAAGAGGGGTGCCTGGGTGGCTCAATCCATTGAGCATCCAACTTCAGCTCAGGTCATGATCTCATGGTTTTTGAGTTCAAACCCTGTGTCAAGCTCACTGCTGTCAGCACAGAGCCTACTTCAGATTCTCTGTCTCCCTCTCTCTCTGCCCCTTCCTGCTCACATTCTGTCTCTGTCTCTCTAAAAAATAAACATAAAAAAAGCAGAAGAGAAAAGAACATTTCAGAAGTCACTTTGAAAGGCATTATCTATGTGGCATATATCCAGTGAGAATCTTATCCTAGAGGACGGGAATATTTGGTTTGCCCATAACAAGAACAATGAGTCTTCATTAAACTAAACAACTAAAAGTAGTCATTCTCCAAATATGTGGTGTTTATTAAAATATTTTTAATTGTGGAAAAAACACAATAAAATGTCTCAAAGGCCTAACCAAAGGTTTTTGAAGGTGAGTTTTAAGTTTCTAATATTGATTAATCATGTTTCATTATACTAATGAATAGATATTTTTCCAAACAAGACATACAGATGGACAACAGATGCATGAGAAGATGTTCAACATCACTAGTCATCAGGAAAATGCAAATCAAAACTGCAATGAGATATTAACTTTCATCTGTCAGAATGGCTAAAAAAAAAAGACAAGAAATAACAAGTGTTGGGGGGATGTGAAGAAGGATTTATTGTTCAATATTGGTGGAAATGAAGATTGATACAGCCACGGTGGAAACAGTATGGAGGATCCTCAAAAAATTATAAATAGAAATACCATATGATCCAACAATTCCACTACTAGGAATTCATTGCAAGAAAACAAAAGTACTAATTAAGAGAGCTATATACACCCTTATATTTATTGCATCATTGTTTGACAATAACCAAGCAACCTAAGCCACATAAGGGTCCACGAAGGGATAATGGAGATGTGATACACACACACACACACACACACACACACACACACACACACTGGAATATAACAGGGCATCTGGGTGGCTCAGTCAGTTAAGTGTCTGGCTTCGGCTCAGGTCATCAATCCATAGTTTGTGAGTTTGAGCCCCACATCAGGCTCTGTGCTGACAGCTCAGAGCCTGGAGCTTGCTTTGATTCTGTGTCTCCCTCTCTCTCTGCCCCTTCCCTGTTCATGCTATGTCTCTCTCTCTCTCTCTCTCTCTCTCTTTCTCCCACACTCTTTCTCTCAAAATAAACATTAAAAAATTAAAAATTAAAAATGGAATATTATGTAGCCATAAAATGATGAAATCTTGCCATTTATAAAAATATGGATGGACCTAGATAGTATTATGCTAAGTAAAATAGGTCAGACTGAGAAATACAAATACAATAATTCGGTCATATATGGAATCTAAAAAAGAAACATGTAAAAACAAACAGAAAGCAGCACCTCTATAAATATAGAAAACAAAAATGATATTTGGCAGAGGGAGATAGGTAGATAGGTAAAATTCTTGCAGGGCAGTAAGAAATACCGGCTTCCAGTTATGGAATAAATAAGTCATAGGAATCAAAGGGAAAGCATAGGGAAATCAGCCAGTAATATCGGAGCTGTGGTGTATGATGACGGACGGTAGCTGCACTTGCGGTGAGCGCAGCATAACACGTAGAGATGTTGAATCATCGTGTTGCGCACCCGAAACTAGTGTAATATAGTGTGTCAGCTGTACATAAAGCACTTTTATATATATGATTATTCTACTGATTTGCAGAATATATTTAATAATTTCTATTCCATAAAGTTAAAAAAGTTCTCCAGATATGTAACTCTTCAAAGTTGTCATACTTAGTTTGCGTGTGTGTATTTGTGTGTGTGTGTGTGTGTGTGTGTGTGTCTCCAAATTCTTCTAAAATTTTGTGTTAACTATAGGTTTCAAGAAGTTCTGGGAACAAATTTGTGATCTTGAAGGTATCTGTAGTATTTTTTAAATTTAAATTTTAATGATACCAAAGAAGTTTAGTAACTATGATTAAATTATTTTCCTTTAAAATTCTTTAAATGGGTCTTATATTAGTAATTTTTGGTGTTTGGTTTTTTTTAAATTAATAAACTATCTCTAGAGCACTTAAGTTTACAGAAGAACTGAGTGGAAAGTACAGAGAGTTCATATATACCCGCCATATTACCCCATCCTCCAGTTTCCCCTTATTAACATCTTACTTTTGTGTGGAACATTTGTTACAATAGAGGAGTCAATATTGATATATGGTTATTAACTAGTGTCCATAGTTTTCATTAGAGCTCACTCTGTGTTGTACATTTTAATGCTTTGAACAAAAATATAGGACCACGTGCCCATCAATCTGAGTATCATGCAAAATAACTTCTGTTCAAAAAATCCCTTTGCTTCTTCCTTTCCCTGAACTAACAACCACTCATCTTTCACAGTCTCTGTTGTTTCACCTTTACCAGACTATCAAGTAGTTCAAATCACAGTCTTTAGTAAATTTTGAGAAAAAAATACAACTAAAGTTGAAAGTGGCAAAGAGACTTAATCTTCATGTCTTTAGTAAATTTTGAGAAATATAAAACAAATAAAGTTGAAAAGTGGCAAAGAGACTTAATTTTTGTCTCAGTATTATTCTGTTAATGATTGGTTGAGATAACTTTGGCATTTATTCAAAGAATATTAACAGCCCTGTTTGAGTATTGCTGTATATGAGTATTGTGTTTTGAGTATTATTGTGCTTGTGTGTGTGTGCAAGTGTGTGTGTATATACACATATACATATAATGTGATTTTTATATTTACATTGATTATATGTAATCATATATTTAAAAATATGGTGATATCTTTGGTTAAAATCTGGAATTTACCTCTTCAGTTGTGTAAAAGGCTAGCATATCCATTGTAATGCACATGAATTCTAGTGTTAGAGATACAGAGATCAGCTATTATATTATAGTTAAATGTCTACTCTTTGATTACTTACTTATCTGTAAAATGACATCAGAGGACTAGAGCATTCTGACCCTTCCTCCATTTTTGAAATTCTGGGATTTTATTTCTTTTCCATTTCTCCTCTTCTTTTCTCATGCAGTATGTGATAAAAAAAAAAAAAGAGTGAAACTATCATAATTTTTGTATTGCTATATCTAAATTAGCTTTGTCTATAATTTTAAAAATTTTGGGGGGTATTTATTTATTTTGAGAGAAGGTTCTTTCTTACTTGTACTTGTGTGTTTGCACACAAGGGAGAAGGGGCAGAGAGAGAGGGGGAGAGAAAGAATCCCAAGCAAGCTGCATGCTGTCAGATTGAAGCCTAATGTGGAGCTTGATCCCATGAACAAGAGTTGGACACCTAATGGACTGGGCTACCCAGGTGCCCCTCTAAGATTTTTAAGTCATAGATCAAAGTTACTTCAAAGTATTTAGTAGAGAAAGCCCATTCTTGCATG
Source organism: Suricata suricatta (assembly GCF_006229205.1). Classification (NCBI taxonomy): domain Eukaryota; kingdom Metazoa; phylum Chordata; class Mammalia; order Carnivora; family Herpestidae; genus Suricata; species Suricata suricatta. The sequence continues at coordinate 88,748,206 of NC_043706.1, read as the reverse complement.
TCAGATAGAATACAAGCATGAGATTCATGAAAAATTCTAGTTACCTTTGATAATTGTCTTAGTTTATTGATGAGTAAATATCAACCTTTATATTTCCCATAATACCTGAGTGTGCACTTTTTAAAAGTATTTCTTCCAAATTAAGAGGTGTATCCATTTTGATTGATAATTAAATTTTGAAATAATCAACAGCATTCTGGTCTGAAATGAATCATAATAACAAAAGGCAGAAATCTGCAAATGGGTATTTCTATATTTTTTCCTCTATTATGTGACAATTTGCAGTCATTTATATTGACCCATAAGAGCTTTTTTTTTGAATGTTAAGAGTCAATTTTTTTTCCTGTACTCTATCATCTGTTTAATCAAGAATCCAGGCAAAAATAAGTTTTCCTCAGGAAGGTGGATGAGGTATGTGCTATTGAGTTGCTATTTACTTAGTAAATAAGTGTACAGCACACATTATCAGCTTATAAAAAATAGGAATGTTGGCTTATGGTGCATTTTTAGCTTTCATATACTTAAATCTCAGTCCATGAATCTGTGGTTTCTGTAATACCTTTGCCCACCCCCCTCCCTGAAATTCTCATCATATAGCTCTGGGGTCAAACTCAGGCAGTCTGGATGGTTGACAAAGTTATTTTGAAAGATATAATTAAGACAGGAATCAGAAAATCTGGAGTTTTAGTCACATCTTTCTCAGGCTAAATATGTGCTCTCTCAACAAAGCTTTCAACCTCTCTAAATATATTTTATTTATAAGATGAAGAGGATTTGCTAATCAGTCTTAAAGTCCTATTAAGGTTTATGTTTTTTTAAATGAATCTCTAATGTTAGCGTCTCAAGGTTATAGGGAAATGGAAGAAAAGAACATAGATTTGGGGGAGAAAATATTGCTGAGTAAGAACTTATAAAATGTCAGCTATTTTTAAATGCTTTACATTAGTTAATCCATTTTATTGTTACAAAAATATTTTAAAAAGACAATGTTATTTTTCCACATTGTACAATAAAACAACTAAAGAAGAAAGATATTAGTTAATGTAACCAAAGAGATACAATCCTTAAGGAGAGGGCCAAGATTTTAACCCATCTGTCTGAATCAGAAACTTTATCTTGCACTCTAAAGTCCTTCACATGTCAAATGCTCAATGCAAAATTTTATTTTTATTGTTAATGCTCATAGCAATGCTTCCTGGCTTTGTGAAACTTCTGCTAGTTCAGGAATCAACTTAGTACTTTGAGATGTTATGGAATCTGAAGTTTGACAACTTTATCTTAGATTTGCTCAAGAATTTTTAATAGGGTTTTCTCTAATCAGACTAATATACCGTATAAGAGTATTCACAAAACATGATCCACAGCCTGCATTAGTATAAATTTGAGTGTGTTAAAATCCAAATTTTTGGAACCCAACCTACACACACTGAATAATTATGAGAAGCAAAGGCAAAAAATGAACAATTTAACCATTACAATTATCATTGCTGTAGATGAAGTTAAGAATTCCTTAGTTTTCATTGTTTATTTCCAGTAATCATAATAACTTCAAATACCAGGATCCGGAGATATAAATTAAAAAATGCAGTCATCCAGCCAAACAGGCAATCAGAGAACCATCCAACCATCTATCCATTCAAAAAATCTGCATTGTCTTTCACTATGTGACAGATGTTATACTAGAAGCTGGAATGAGGGGCTTAGCCTCTGTGGAGATTACTCTAATATGACAAACAAATAAAAAACCAAGCCAAACCTTTTCAAAAGTATTTTGGTGAAAAGATATGGTGGAAAAGATTACAGTCCTTCATTATCAAACATCTATTCTATTATAAAACACCTTCATTATAAAACATCTATTTCAGTGCCTGATGTGCCAAGTTCTGAATGGAGTATAAAATGATTTCTACCAATTAGTTTAAAATGAGGTGGATTGGTTGACTCTGGTTGTTGCAGAAAGCAAAACAGTCATAAGATTCCAATCCTGAATTTGCCATATATTAACATAAGATCTGAGCCCAGTCCGTTTTATCTGTAATACAGATGTAGTTGCACATTTTTTATCTACATCACAGACTCATTATAATACTATGAGATCTAAGAATTACTTATGAATAGATACAGAAAATAGGATACCCTAAAGATGTTTTGGTAGCATTATCAGGAATGAAATACCTTCCTCAAGTTACAAAGAACTTAGGTAAAACATGTTTCTTATGCTCAGATTTCTAAGGCCCAGAAAATAAGAAAATAAGGGAAATATATTTTGAGGCATGTTTTCCAAAATATTATAGGTATTTCTACCACTATTATCTTGCTATGAAGGTGTACATTTGTGTAACTAATGCAGCTCAACTTATTAATAAAGTTAAAAATAGTTAATGTGTTTCATGATGCATATCTTTCCTTGACTTGATATAATTGCTGTGATCATAGTTTTCTGTTAAAATGTTAAATCTAAAGCCGATATTAATCTAAATTAAGATGAGAGTCTTACAACAATAAAAGTGGCTGATGTCCAGGGTAGTACTTACAGCATCCATTTTGACTGTGGCAATTTTAGTTATACTAGCTAATCTCTGATTTGATGTAAGTGGTAAAAACAAAGGGAAAGGGACAGCCAGAATGGTACTATATAAACAAATTGAAAATAAAAAGAAACTGTAAACAAGTGTTTAAAATGAATACTTAGAAAAATAAGCATTCTGATCTATTTTAACAATTGCACCTCGTTGTAGCCATGGCAATAAACTCCTCTGTGTTATTCAGCAGCTTGAAATTCAGAATTAAACAGCAAATAGAACAAGGGCAAAAGAATGCTCTGTAAATCTATCAGTAGTCTAGCCTTGGCACTGCCTGTATGGACAATCATCAAAGAATAGTGTCTTCAAGTATAAATTGGGGCAACATTGCACTGCTGCTTTTATTTATAGATGAGACTCTTCTCAACCATGTTCCCTGAGCTCTTCGCCTTATCTTGAACTTGTTTCACATTCTTTTCCCTGGTGAAGTTCTGGATGATTTGGCTTTGTGAGAGTTTTCCTCTTTCTTTGCATTGAGCCTGCTGAATTTAATGCAGCACAGAGTTGTAGACTGATGAGACCTCACACCAGGGAGGGTAGTATATCTGTGGGTATCCCTTAGGGCAAACCATAGGATAAAATCATAGGTCATACTTTCCATCCTGATATGTAAAGATTGTCAGTCGTCAATCTTCAGTTCATATCACTGTCCCTTCTTCCAGAAATCTAAGTTTTTAGTTTTGTATTTTTATTTTCCATTCATCATAATCACTACAAAAACATCTTATTATGTAGTATCTTAATACATAGTGGGTTTGGTCATTTTATGTTGGTAACGTTTTATGTACAGATGAGTTGACCTTTGATAGATTTTTCCCCACCATTTCTTAAATAATAGTAAATGACCTAAGAGGCAAAATGTTAAGTGTTAATTAGGTAGTATCTATTAGATACTGGTAAAAATTGATGAATTCCAGGATTTGCCATCTCCAATTAATCAATCCCCAAGAGTAACTTTAATCTTTTCTCACGGATTCTGAGCTTTGGGCGGCTTATCAGGTGGCGCTCTCATGGTCCCAATTCTATTTCTCACTGGTTTCTTTTTCTCATCTTATCAGTCAGGCGTCATAGTTCCTCCAGGTGCTCTTGTAAGTCTAACGGATCACCATCATCACTGTCATTTATTGACTGCCAGATAAATACTTTGCAGAGCATGGTGTAAACTACTTCTCTGGGAAATCTAGCTCCACATATAAATACATCTTTCTTTTCTAAAGTGACACTCACCTATGTGCTACTAAGCAACAGCTCTCTCTCTCTGACAGATCTAGTGTTTTTTTACTTTTTTCATGGGTCATGTAACCAAGACTTGGGACAAACTTTTATGCTTTTTGATTGAGAGATGCTTTTAAGGATACAAAATTCGAGACTCCAGAAACCAAAAAAAGCTACCTAGTCAACAAAAAGTAATACATTTCCTAACTTTTAAGTAGAAAAGTGTGGGCAAAGTAACAGGGGGACCATGCAAATCTCACTTATCATTCTGAATATGATGTGAACTTACTAAACCTATTTTCCATACTGTGACCTTGCATGTGCTTTATGTCAATATCACCTGTTCCCTCCAGGGAGTGCACAAATAGCACTGTTGTTTTGTAGCTCGGCAAGATTTATTCCTTCCTGTGATAGTTAGCAATGTACAACCAGACTCTGCTTATTGGTTCTGGTGTTTCTGAAGTTGACCTGGAAAAATTAGTTTTATTTATATTTGATTGTTATGATGATAACCATAGAATCAATACACATCTAACTATGTGAACTCTATTCATTCTCTCAACTGGAGTCTTTAACTAAAATAATAAAATAAAATAAAAATTGAACAGAACAAAAGTTCCAGAAATATTTTGCAGGAGAACATAAGAAGGAGTTGGCTTGTCAGTGGACTTGATGAAGAAATGTTACCTAAGCAGATTTGAATATTTGAAAAAGGATGTTAAATAAAATTTGTGAATGTGTGCACCATAACAAAGCAATAGACAGGCCAGGTCAATTTCTTCTGAATATTAGCTTAAGTAAATATCAAAAAACTTTGAATAAAAATAGATCTGACACTGTATGGAGGAAAATAAAATTACCTTAAAAAGTTTAAAATCCATAGCTAAGAGTAAGAAAATCTATTTTCTGTCTTCTATTGACCATGCTTCCCTGTAATTTCAAGTTCTCTGAAAACAAAAAATTTTCATTTAGTCTATACTTCATATTTCTATGTGGGTATGGAATATTTGATCTTTTGATAATTTTCCAGGAATCTAATGTATATTTTATGCACTAACAGATAAGTTATTTGGTTCTATTACTTTTTATAACTCTTTCTCATTCCAATCACCCTTGAATTCTATAATGCCATATTGTTCTAGTTTTTACCTATGATGTTAATATTTCTTCTTTATCTCTGTCATGTGTCCCTCGTCCAGTTTGTTTCCATCCCTGCATTAAATGCTTATGTAAATTTGGTCAAGTGTGGCAGATATGATTGGGACTCCATATCCCCTCAGCACTCAGGGTACCTATCCATGTCTGCAGCTTTATTCTGCCGTAGCTGCGGTGCTGGGCCTGAGGACTGTCTCTGGCCACAGGGATGTTCTCCAGCAGCAGCATGAGGCATGACAGAGGAGCCAGACAATCAACATTCTTCAAAACAGTTCTCCACGGATGACAGGTTGCTGTGGTGCATACATAACCCAGCTTTCTTGTCCTTTGGGAGGACAGCGGCAGGGTGTACCAATTCTGAGGCATATTACAGTCTACCCTGGTAATATGTTATTTGGCTCAGACTATATTGACTTCTTTTCCTTTCCTCCTCTGTCTCACCTCCTTACCAGTGCTTCATGAGATTACCTTCCCAATAAATTATTTGCACTCAAATATAGTTACTCAGCCTCTGCTTCTTGGGTTACCCAAACCAAAACTATATAATTTGACTTCCTTATTGTTCAATTTACTTACCACAGAAAAGAAATTACTGAACTGCAGGATCTTTGTGAGCATAATGAAATAAATTATGTGAAGCATTTTATAAAATAACTATGTTGAGCACAAAAATACTATTTCTTTTTTCTCTCTCACCATAAATAATGTCTACTTATTTCAAATCATCTAGGTATCAATTCAAATAGAAATTAAAATTAAATCAAAATCAAATTCAAATGCAAATGATTGCATTTTCATTGTTTCTCCCATGAGGGAATGTTCTCAGAAAGCATAGGCTGGTAGACTACTGACCAAATGTGGCCGATACACATGGTCAATTTGGCTGTCATGGTAAAGGTTGGCCCAGAATTATAAGCTATAATTTTGTACCAACATTTAAGATAAGGAAATTTTATGTTTCAAAGCCCAGATCCCTGGCTTATCTTGAAGAACAAACAAACAGAAATATTTGAAGCTGGGTTTCCGTATTGCCTGAATCAGCTAGCATTAATAGATAATTATCCCCTTTGGATGGAGCATGCTATTATCTCTTTAGCAAAGATTGTATATCAATTGTTACTCATAGTAACATTTACATTATTTTTCTTAAGAAAATTTGGGAAAAAGGTGAAATGTTTCCAGTCATTGTATCTGTATCCAAAGAGAGAAAGCAAAGAAAAACACTGATAATGTTATTTTTCAAACAAAGATGTCGTTTGTTAACTTATGGAAGTGAAAGTATATTCTGTTTCTAATTTGCTAATTACACCTTACCTGGCAGGTTTATAACCAAAGTCTGAAAAGGGAAATTTCAGACTCCTCAGCCTCATATTAAGAGACTCCACAGTTAGGAATCTGTACATCATCTTAATCCACTGCTCTTAAATAGCTTTTGCACAATTAGAAAAGTGTACTTGTACATCATGTTTTGTGTAAAGATACTTCTCAGAAGTGACGATATAGCTTATTTATATACATTTCCCTCCATCACATTCTTTTTTTCAAGCTTATAATCAACTAATCCAGTCCTGGCACATAAAGTTTTATGGTGCTCCCTCCCGTTTGTACTTTTGTTCACTATATTATCTAAGATTAGCTAACATTAGTTAACAGTTTGAAGCATTATAAACATGGGATCTCTAAAACACAGCGGCTTAAAGATGCTAAAATAGAGTTCTCCCATGTACTAGTTTCAAAGTAAGTAGTCTGAATAGGCTAGGCATCTTTACAGAGTCACTCAATGATGCAGTTCCTTCTGTGTTTTTCTCTACCATTTTCTAAGGGTTGTTTTTTTTTTTTCATCTTCATGGTCACATCAGAATTTTCAACATCTGAGTTACTGAAAGAGAAAAGAATATAGAGGGACCCACACCCAGTGGTGGGTTAATGCTGAGAGTGACTTATTTCACTTCTGTTTATATTTCATTGACAAGAAGTTACTATCGTCACTGCACGTACCTAAAAGAAAGACATAAAGTGTACTTTCAATATGGGTGTCTGTATGGTCAGCTATGGTTCTGTCCTATAGAGAAAAAGTAGAGCGATTTTGATGTCAGCCTTGTGCTCTCTACCATTGTCACGTCATTTCTCATATCAAGTGTGTTCCTCCCATTCCTTTCTTTCTCTAATTCCAACCTATTTTTCATGATCCATCATCTGATAAATGCATGTGTTGAGAACTTACATTGTGCCCAAATGTGCCAATTCCTGAGAATAAAAGATAAGTTAGAGATCCAAGGGTTAATATCAGGAGCTTACAATTAAATCTACACATTTGAAATCATTATAATTTTTCATTATCTTCTCATGGGTTCATGAATTACTTCAACAAATTAAGTACTTTGTTTTTAAAGAAGGCAAAATACCACCTACTGTATGATTTTACCCTCATCTGGCACAAGGTCTTACAGTATAGCTAAATATTTTTATTTAAATGTAGATTTGGATAATCCCTTCCCCTCATTCTACCGTATATCTTTAACTGCTTCTTTACAGTGAGATTTTAGGTAAAATATGTGAAAGTACATTTGGATCTTAAAGGTTTTGACATGAGTTATTAAGCTGTATATTAAAGACATTATTTGGTGGTAGTTTAGTCTGGGAATCAGATTATGAGAGATTTCATAAGGTTATTCCTAGACTTTTTTTTTGCAATTTTTTATGTTAATAACTTGATTTTTTTTTTCATTTTGTATTTTTTAATTTTTTAATTTTTAATTATTTTTGAGAGAGAGAAAGAACACAAGTCAGGGAGCATCATAGAAAGAGGGAGACACAGAATCCAAAGATAGTTCCAACCTCCGAGCTGTCAGCACAGAGCCCAATGTTGGGCTTGAACTTACAAACTGTGAGATCATGACCTAGGCTAAAGTCAGATGCCTAACCAACTGAGCCACCCAAGTGCCACTTTTAATTATTTTAACATTTATTTATTTATTTTGAGAGACAAGAGAGATAACACACATGCTCGGGGCAGGGTAGCAAGAAAGAGAGAAGGAGAGGAGAAGGGAGAGAATCCCATGTAGGTTCTGTCCAGTCAGTACAGAGCCTGACCTGGGGTTTGATTTCACAAACCATGAGATCATGAACCTGAACTGAAACCAAAAGTTGGACACTTAACTCACTGAACCACCGTCATGCCCCTGTTTGTACTTTTTAAGAGAAATAATTTGTTTTTATTTAAAGACAGCAATATTCCTTTACCTTCTAAACCCTTAACAAAATGCCTCCAGAACCAATGATCAAACTTGAGTTTTAAAAAGAAATGTTTATTTACTTATTTTGAGAGAGACAGAGAGCATGAGTGGAAGAGGGACAGAGAGAGACACAGAATCTGAAGCAGGCTCTAGGCACTGAGCTGTCAGTACAGACCTCAGCACTGGACCCAAACCCACAAATTGCAAGATCATTACTTGAGCCAAAGTTGGATGATCAACCAACTGAGCCACACAGGCACCCCTACTTTTAAACATTTATAGTTTGTAAAATTGTTGGTGTTTCTTAAAGCTGTAGTTGTTTAGAGCTACACCTCTTTGTTCCTTAAATTATGAAGGGTTTAAATAATGTCCTTAAATCATAAACATAAAGGGTCTTAACTTCTACAATTTAAGAATGCTGGTTACAAGAATAAGCAAGAAAAATGAAAAGTCAAAAATAAGTGTGGAATATTTGTGGTAGGAATTCTGAGTAACTACAGACAATATTGGTATCCTAGTAAATACCACCTCAAAATTTCCTCCTCAAATGATAAAAAAATAACCTCACACTTATAGAAATTTTATAGAAAATCACACCATAAGCATTATTTGAAAACAGAATGCAGAAGCTGCAAAAAATTTTGTGTAAAAGAGATATATTTGGGCAAGGTTAAATAAGAAAATCACAAAAAAAACCCCACAATATCATAAAATAAAAACAAACCAGAAAACCCCCAAATCCTTAGTAAACTGATACAGAAAATCAGGAAACAGATTGCTTACATATCAACTAAAGGAAATTTATCCTATAAAAGATGTAAAAGATAAGAGGTCCATGAAACTGAGGAAAAGTATATTAATGCTTTAAAATCAATATACAGTGAAAAAACATTTGAGATATGAAAAACTAATAAGAAACCCAAAGTAAATGTTAGAAATGGAGCAAAAAAGATAAAGAAATGGAAGAAATGCAAACTTTATAAATAAATATTCTATTACAAGTTGTCCAAAGGAGAATAAATCCAAATAAATATTTAATAAAGAATATTGTATAAAACAGGAAAACAACCAAGAATATAAAAATGACGTAAATAAGTAAAGAGTCAGAAACTAGTGAATGTGAAAGGTAGAGAAAGAAGAAATATGACTTATTGGAGTGTCTGAAGATCTTACTAGTTGACTGAAAACGTTTTCTGAGAATAATCAACTCTGGGATGTTTTCTAGTGAACGTATTATCAAAAAAAAAAAGGTTAAATCCTCAAAGTTTCCAGAAAAAAATAAAATCAAATCATTTATAAAGGTAAAATAATTAGTCTAGCATCATACTGTTTACAAGTGACATGTAAATGTGAAACAACAATGAAGCACAATTTTTTAAACATTCAGTGAAAGTATGCACCAAGAATATAATGTATGTAAGTAAAATTAGAAATAAAAGGGAGAACACTACAAATAATGTTATAGAAATACATAGGATCATGAAAGACTACAATGAACAATTATATGCCCACAAATTGGACAATCTAGAAGAAACAGATAAATTCTTAGAAACATATAGCCTACAAAGATTAAACCATGATGAAACAGAAAATCTGAAGCAGACTGATTACTATTAAGGAGATTGAATCAGTAATCAAAAACCTCCCAACAATCCAAATTCCAGGACTATTTGGCTTCTGTGGTGAATTTTGCCAAATAACTATAAAAAGAAATTTAAAATATTCATGAGACTTCACTATTTAGATTTTGCTTTTTAATAAACCACCTCCAAATCAAATTTATTTGGCTCATGATCTCATGGTTCAACATTGTAGGTCAGGTTCTGCTAGCAGTCATTATGTTGGTGGCTGGCCACAATTTTGTGTAATCACTTTCTGAAAATCAAGTGGCTGATGCTCTAGTTGGTGGTGGATTCCTAAAATTGGACAGTTTGTTTCCTATTCACGTGAGTTTTAATTTTCCAGCATGTTGGCTCAGGCATGGTCACATGGTAGTAGTAGAGTTCAAAGAGACAGAGTAGAATCATAAAAAGTCCCTTTCTCCCCTAACTCAGAATTAGCACAGTGCCATTGATGCCACATTCTGTTTCCAAAAGCAAATTATGAAACTAACCTAGATTCTGGGTGTGGAGGGAAGGAATCCACCTCCTGATGGAAGGATTTATGAATCTATCAAGGATCTATGAAACATTACAAATGCCATGGGCATAAGGAGGAGTAGGAATTATAGCTATCTTTTCATTCTATCAGATCGGACACCAAAACAATATTTTTAAAATGTATTCAATATTTTAGTGCTACATCAACTTATTCATACATTTATTCAACAAATATTAGTGAGACTTTATTAAATTCCAAACACTATTCTTGCCTAGTAAAGGAATTATCAGTACACTACAAGCATTTTCTGTCAGAGCTTTAAATAATAAAGGGAAATTAGGACAAATTTGCTTAACTAAAATTTGAAGTATCTGTGTCCCACAACTTCTGATGCCTCTGAGGGAGATCCCTGCCTCCTGATATTCATTCCCTTGTAAAATCTCTTCTCTGGTAGAGGGAGCTGCCCTAGTGACTTGCTTCAAAAGAATAGTAATGGCAAATATGATGTCATGTCACTTTTGAGATTAGGTTACAAAACAAAAAATACCTCTGGCATTGCCTTGCCCATCATCTCTTGCTCTTTCACTTGCACAAAGGGAAGCCATCACCAAGTGAGAGGCCCCATGGAGAGAGCCACATGGCATGGAACCACAAGTCATAAATGGCCTCTAGCCAGAAGTCAGTGAAAAATGGAAGCCCTCTATCAAACAACGTGGATAGAGCTGAATCTTGCTAACAACCTTGCCAAAGAGTATTAGAAGTGGGTCCTCTCTGAGTTTTTTTTGAAGATAAAACTTCGGCTCTAACCATCGTCTTGCTTTGAGTCTTGTATGAGAACCTGAATCAGCAGAACTGAACTGTGTCCAGAATCCTGAACCAAAGAAACTAAGAGAAAATTACTCTTTGTTTATATGTTTTAAGCCACTTAGTTCTGAGGCAATATATTACATACAATTGGATAAGCTAATACAACATCTATAAAGTATAACACATCATAAAAATGCAAGATGCAAGACACCATAACACATTTTTAAAACACTGACCAGAATTAAATGTTTTCAACACATATAACAAAAAAGTATTCACATATATAATAACACATATTTGAATATTTGATAATTAATTCTTAAGGGATAATTAACAAAAGATGAGCAAATTGACAAGGAAAAATATAAGAAGATCTGTACCCTAAGGATAATAAATAGAAAGATAAAACTTGGATAAAATGCTAGTGAATTGGGCTTATACCATTCATTGCTCATTGCTCATGAGAATATAATAAATAGTAATATCCTTTTGGAAGATGATTTATTCATATCTGTGTCATCCCTGATTTATAAAACTGTAACTACAAAACTTTAACTACAAAATATTGTGAAAGTTTATATACAAATGAATGTTGAGCGCAGAATTATTTGGTTAACAAAAATATAGATAGCAGCCTAATTGTCTATCCATTGAGAAATGGTTTTATTTTTTATTTTTTTGAAAATATATGTTCG
>NC_043706.1:88726208-88736316 GCF_006229205.1 Suricata suricatta | reverse complement strand
GGTTATGTTTAAATGAAGTTGCTTTTACAACACCAAAGACTTAATCATCCATTTCCTATATAAAAGGTAGCTACTTTTTTGCATGGACCTCAAGTATATTATAGTATAGAGGTGGAATTTAAGGAAAGGTATTAAGCAGGCTGTGTTTTAGCTTATGGGCAAGTAATAAATTGTATCATTTATCTTGAATGTATCATAGATAAGCTGCTATATATAATGATTGCCACTTCAGATAGCTGTGAAATTAAGTGATTAACTAGTTGGTACCTAACCTTCTAATTTCTGTATAAGACTAATTACATGAAATAGAAATTGGGGTTTTGACGTTTTACTTTGCTTTTCTGTTTGGAGTGTAATTGTAACTACTGTATTGTAAATGATGGAAAATAATCACATATGTTAAAAAAATAAACAGAAAAAAAGGAAAAAAAAGAAAAATTATTACACTTTAACAATTTAATTATAAAAAAATACAAAACAAAACAAAACCTCTGAACCTCCAGGCAAACAAATAAACAAAAAGACAAACTTACAAAAGGGTCACCATAAAAATATAGTCATGTTCATATGCATTTCATCAAGGTTCAACTATATAAAACCATGTCTCAAAATTACTGAAGGAAAGAAAATAATATGCCAAAGATTGACTGTCTAGCTACCCAGCCTTCACTCTAATAAGGCTAATAAAAATTTAGCCATGTAAGAATGAGGAAAATACTGTACTCCTTGAATACTTCCAAAAAAGAGAAAGTTTTTCAAAAAAATCTCCTAAAATAGGATCGCTCTTAAATAGGTTCAATGTGAAGTTACACAGAAATTCAGATAATCCCAATCTATTTAAATTATCTGTTACATAAAAATACATTTTAAGCATATTATGTTAATACATTAAAAACATTCATTCCCATTAATACTAAAAGTTATTTCAAATGATATGTATTCATGCTAAAAGCACTCAACAAGATTAAATAGATCCTTTCCTTTTTTTTTTTTTTTTTGAGAGAGAGAGAGAGAGAGAAAACAAACAGGGGAGGGGCAGATGGAGAGAGAGAATTTTAAGCAGGCCACATACCCAAAATGGAGCCCAACTTTCAGGACATGATCTCAGGACCTCATGAGATCATGACCTGAGTCTCAGGAACTACCTGACTGAGCCATCTGGGCGCTTCTAAATGATACTTTCTTAATTTGACATATATATGTATGTGAGATTGTTTGTGTATCACATAAGTTGTTTCTAAAAAGCAACATCTTATTGAAGAAGGAGAAACGTTTTCTCTAAATGTAGGAAAAGGCAAAAATGTACACTATTGTTTGGGAAGAATTTTCCAAGATAATTAAAGAAAAAAAATAAGGATAAATTAGTGATAAAAGAATATTTAAAACTACCTCTATTCAAGATGATATGCCTGAAAAAAAAAGCATTAAAATGTACTATAAACAGTAAGAGAATCCAATAAGGTATTATTCTATTAAAAATAATTAGTAGTCTTCACATATATAGATAATAATTAGTAGAAACTTTTAGTAGAAGTTAAAGCCTATGTAAAATATAAATTAAAAATCAGGAATTGAAAAGCAGGTAAATTAATATTCAAGACTAGTAATTAAAACAGTACTGGTACAAATATTGACACAGATCAATAGAGCAGAATAGAAAACCCAGTAATGAACTATACAGTCAATAAGTCTTTGACAAAGCAAGACATAATATCCAAAAGGAAAAAATTCTCCTCAACAAATGGTATTGAGAAAACTGGACAGCAACATGCAAAAGAAAGACACGGGACTACTTTCTTATATGTACACAAAATTAATTCAAAATGGAATAAGGACCATGTGAGATTGAAGCCATAAAAATTCTAGGAGAGAACACAGGCAGTAATCTCTTTGACAGTGGTTTTAGCGGCTTTTTTTCTAGATATGTTTCCTGAGGTGAGGGAAACAAAAGCAAATTTACTGTGTGCTGAAAAATTTTTTAAATCCCTTCTATGTATTAATTTGTCTGATCTTCACAAGTATCTTTATTCTATTTGAAAACAAAACAATGAACAAACCTGAAGCATAGGAAATTTAAGTAATGTGTTCAAGATTATAGATTAATAGGTACCAATATTTGGTTTGAAGTCATGCAGTCTAATTCTAAAGCTTGACCATGCTCTTTTTTTTAAATGGTTTTAAATAAGTAGGGGTTTATTTATGTGGTGGAATATTCTGCCCCTATCAAATATTGAGTTATAATGTGGAAAGGTTATTATATGAAAACAATCAGTTCCAGATCTTTAATTCAAGGTAGTATGTGATGCGTTACAGGAGGAACAAAAATGTCACAGAAAAAAATTTTTTGCTAGTTGGAATATATTTTTTCTTGGACACTTAGATAACACTGCAACTATAACCCTTTTTCTGCCCTCTGAAACTCTTTATTATCTCTGTGGAGCAGTAGGACTGAAATGTTAATTGGGAAAGTATTTCATAGAACAATAATCTTACCTACATCTTAATGTGAATTTCTAAATATATTTTAAAAACCTTATTGAAAGCAATTCACAATAACATATGAACACTTTTTGAACAAAATTATTATTATATAATAACCTTCTGATGAGATAAATTTCCTGTTATTTTATAAGTGGATAATTCTACACATGTAGTGACATTGAAAACCCCTGTGGAAAACAGGCAAAAGATTTTTCATTTTGACAAAAGTAATTTTCTTCTTTTATAATGGAAGAGAATCATCATTTTCTCAAAAGAATTAGAAAGATTTCCCACAAAGCTTGGGTCCTCTCTCTGTTCATTTACTTCCTTACTGAGCAATATAGAAAATGGAAAATTAAGGTCTTATTTATGAATGTTAGCAAAATTGGTTACTAAGTAGTTATGGCAATTTATCTAATATTAATTTTATCCATATGGAAAGAATAAAATGGACCATTTAGGTAATTATATGTATAATTTATTCTCATCTTACCTCAATTGAAATGAGTGATTGGAATTAGTCTGACAGCAGGTAATACAAAAATAGTTTTGGTCTATGAAACAGATTTTGTGACTTTTTCTTTAGAAACAGGTTTACCACTTTAATTATACCTGGCTAATGCATATTTTAAAATAAATTTTTAATTTCCAAATATCTGTTCAGCTGATAGAAGAAAACTGAAGGTCAAAGTTCATATGTATGGTATGGCCATTTTTAAGCAGGAATAATTTTTAGTTTTCTCACATAACACTGAAAGTGGATGAATCATGTATAGAAAAATTGAGTCAACTTAGCCATGTACTTATCTTTTAAGATGCAACTTTTTTTTCTTTTAATAAGATGCACTTTAAAGCAAGGTGAAAAGGTGCTAACCTTTTCCCACTCAAGGGACATACTGAAGAGAATGACTGGCAGATTTGGGGATGGGTAAAAGACAGTATGGCTGAAGTGGTACAATGTGAAGACCATGAGAGATGAGATAAGATGGATTCAGATCACAAATCACGTTAGCCATCTTGGACTTTTCCTTTGAGTGACATGGGAAGACATTGAAGGGTTCTACACAGAAGAATAACACAATCTGGTTTACACTGGGCTCTCTCTGGAGTCTGAGCTGTGAGAAACTGTAGAAAGAACAGAAGCAGGAAGACTGTGTAAGGAGTATGAAAAATAGAAAATATATATATAGGCTTTTGCCCCTTTTTCCCCACTCAGAGTTCCTAAAATCCTTGTAATTTCCTGGTGAAAAGAGTGCTAGAGGGGACTCTGGATGAGATTCTGGATAATCACCAGAGAGATTAAATCATGATTAGAAGCTTGGAATTTTCAACACCACCCCTCTATTCTCCAGAAAGGGAAGAGGGACTGGAAATGTAGTTAATAATTGATCATGCCTTTATGGGAAAGCCACCATAAAATCCCAATAGTGAGGGGTTCAGAGACTCCAGGTGGGCAAACACACTCACACCACAGAAGGACGCACCATAACTCTACAGGGTCAGAGGCTCCTGCACTTGCACCCTCCCAGACCTTACCTGTTCACTTATATCTTTTATCATATTCTCTAATAAATTGGTAAATGTAAGTAAGTGTTCTTCAGGTTCCATCACTTGAACCTGAAGAAAAGGTTATTGATAGAAGTACTGGTGACAACCTGGGTTGCAACTGGCACCAAAAGTAGGAGTGGAATGTCATCAACAGACCCCTTGACCTCTTGGGCCCAAGATTGACCCCTGCTCTCAGGAATGACCTCCTGAATTCAGGGAACATCTAGAAGCTTCAGCCTGTCAATTTTATCTTTTAGAAACAAACTGTTGGAACAGGAAAAGAAATAATTGAGGACCCAACACCTGCACAAATGAATCAGAAAGTTGTAGACAATTATTACAGTTTTCTTATAATGTTAAAAACCCCTGTGAATGTCCCTCTTAGGCCCCAAAAAAAGAGCCTACTTATCCCTGTTGGGAAATGACAGCTTTGAAACCTATTCCCAGTGATCTCCTTATTTGCTACAAATAAAGATCACTTTGCGAAGTAACTCCACTTGGTATAGTCTATCTATAACTCTCTAGAAGCATGCCTACTTTGGTCTAGTAACAGTTGGGGAAAGCGTTGAGGGGCTGAGTCCTTCCAAATGGGATCTGATACTATATCTGGACAGTGCCTGTATTGAGTTATATTGTAGAATGCTCACCTGGTGCCTGAGACTTGCTTATTGTTGTGGGAAAAAATCCACACACACTTGGTGACCAGAAATGTCAGAAGTAAAGTGTCCAATGGGAGAGTAAAGGAAGAGTCACAAGATAAAGAAACACAATAGGGATGAACTGCTTTTCTTTTCTTTTTTCCTAACAGAAAGATTAACACTGAGCTTTTCCACTTAAGAGGCTATTGCATTAACCCACGTAAAAAGAGAAATGGCAGATTAGGTCTGGGTAGTAACAGTTAAAGTTGGAGAGAGAGAGTGACATTCTATATATATTTTCAAAGTAGGTTATCCAGATTGCTGACAGATTGAGTATGGCATTGTCCCTTATTATCGAACTCACACTTGTTCTGTGTACTTGAAAGTAGAAAATATTAGGATCCACAGTTGCAAGGACATTAACAGACAGACTGACAATAAGAGTAAAGTTAGCCTTAACAGGGAATAATAAGCAAGCACATGCAATTCTAGGATGTTTCAAATTGGGGAAAATTTTAAGACTAGGACTTCAGATGGGTGCTATGGGTCACTGATACTAAAACAATTAGACTACACAAATAAAAAAGGATATGGAAAAAGGAAAATTTTTTTAAAAAAGCAGAGAGAAAAAAATCTTGCACCTGCAGAAAATAATCTCGAGGCTCCGGCAGCAGCAGACAGTAGATTAAGGAGGCATATTATTAGTACCATGATGACTAGCAAGATGACTGTAGGTATGTATATGATGCAAAAACCTAGTTAGTTTTTCAAGGTGAATTTGAAGTAATAAAATTCACCATTAATATCCCCACTCAAAAAATAGTGGAATACTTAACCAGTATAACAAATTTAGGGGTTAGGCAGTGAGGTAAGGAAAAAACTACTAAGATTGGAGTATGTTGGAGATACATAACAAAGACAAAGGCAAAGATTCCATGAATTTGTAAAAGTATGCAAAAACCAGGAAAGAGGCAAAGATCCTGGGAAAATGAAATTATAATTTTAGAAGTCTTTGATTTTATGAAACTGAACAGGCTGGACCATAGAAATAATGGCTAGGGACAGACCTTAGGTAAGGAGAAGTAGCTCCTTTAGGATGGTGTGGGGAATATAGAGGCAGAGACTCTGGCGGTATAGAAGTTTTCCATGCACGTGTAGATAATTAAGCACCTGCAAGAAATAAGTAAAGGGAATATAGAAAGTGTTACTCTCATATCACCTACAAACAAGCAATCCGAAGTTACATATAAAAAGTAACAAAATCACTTGTTTATTTGCTTCTAAATTGAAAAAAAATGTAGTGTTAGAGAATCTATACCTTTAGGAAATCTGAACCTGAATTCACACAAAAAAAATAGTCTTCTACTTCTTCACTCACTTTTATTTTGTTACATAGAAAATAGTTTCTTTAAATTGCTCTATTGTTTAAGAAAAGCCTGAGTCCAAAAATAACAAAATATTACAATTTATAAAACAAAATTGTAAATGAAATATATAAAGAAATATGAAAAAAAGTATTCTGGTTGAAGCAGGCATATAGGAAAATGAGAGCCATATCTTCTCTCTTTTTTTTTCCTTGTGGTTACTAGAGGCTACTCAATGGGCCCTCAGAATTGCTGGAATATACATTAAAAGCACCGTATGTAGTCATTATGGTAATGTACTGATATTGTTTGAATAAAGTTTTATTTGTAAATATTTAAATATTTTAGCTGCAGAAAGAAAAGAAGAAATTAAGAAGAATTTATTGAGTTAAATACTAAGTGACATTTCACACACAGTTTAAATCAGTTTGCCCAACGTTCATATTCTCTCCTTTTCAAGGACATGGTTAAACTTGCATGAATAGAATGATCTTACAAGTACTCTGTAGATGAACTCTTTAATTTAGGTAATAATACTTTTATATTCAAAAGTAAATGAAAAAGAAGCCTGCCTCTTTTGATCATATGTTCTATCTCTATACCTCTAATGTGGTGGTTTGAAACTGATTAATAAAATTTTAGACCTCATTAAATATGCATATGTTGTCTGCATGATGTAGCATGGGTGTGTGGGTATGTGCACTTGCCTGTGTGTGTGTATACACGTTTGCTTTGAAGTCTCAGTGAACTAGACGTTTTTGACAAAATAACTAAAGAAGGCAGAAGATAGGTTAAGTGAGTAGAAGTTTATAAACTTGCAAATGAGGACAACATTTGTATCTGAATTAATAGGGAATAAAGGAACATCCTAGTTTTAATTATCACCTCTCCAGTATCATCTTCTTTTACAGACTCATTTTAATGCCTCAGTATATTTAAAACAAGCCTTTACACAAATAAGCAATTCTTTTGCCTTCTTATTTTTCTTTCCTTTTTGAAATATGCTGATTTCAATAGCTGTTTCCACCATTAAAAATTTTTTTCTATACTTTCCTTTATCTTTACCTCTTGTTGCCCTGTTGGTATATTTTATTTCCTATATTACCTTCTTTAAACTGTTCTACTGTTTAAGAAAAGCCTGAGTCAAAATATCACAAAATATACTTTCTATCTCTAGATCATCCTTATGTCTTTTATTTTTATTTTTTTCAATTTGTACAATAATACACAAGTTTTATTTTTAGTTTGAGTTTAACACCTTCAGGTTGGTAGGCAGTCAGAATCGCTAGTTCAACTAAGAGCTGTTAACAGCCCAGTGCTTGTTAAAAAAAAACACTTAAAAAAAAACTTAATTATGATGAGTGAAACACAGTTTGAATATACTGTTTTACCTTATGTGAAACCTCATCTTGAAATATAGGTTTTCAATTTAATATTCATAAGACTCAAGTACATTTTTATAAACAGAAGTAAATTATTGTTAATTATTTCACATTTATAAAGATGTATATACCCAACAATCTTCCGTTAAAAATTTAACACTGAAAGGCTTATAACATCAATTTAAGCACAAATTGCTTCAGGATTCAAGTTCAAGCACAATGGCTTTAATTCACTATTATTCCTGGGAGGCAACTTATCTAGTGTTTGATCTGCTCACTGAGAGTACAGTTTTCACAGGTTTTCACAGAGCAAACGAATCCCAGCCAACACAGAATCCTTAGGGTAGTTAAGGCATTCCACTTGCCCCAGAGAATTCATGCCAACTCAAGCCAAGATATTTTCCTTTCCTGGTAGCCTTGTTCTCAAACCTGAGTTCCATAAATAAAGGAAACCTCATTAAAATGGAGCTGGTAAGCCCCAAAGGGCAGTTCTCACATATATCCCACCCATTGCAGCTCACATAACCAGCAGGAAAATGGAAGAGTAGATATTTTCGGGAAGGTGGATACTTTTCCCATGGGAATTTATCTCCTGCCTTAAGGAAGGACGATCCCTCCCAGCCCCAACAACAGACTAATCACAGCCTGAAGCCAATGAGAAATTTTCACAGCATCAAGCTCTTGGTCTTCTTCAATAAACTTTGTTTAGAATAACCCTACCCAATTTTCCCCTAATAAAACAGTTCTTTTGTTTCTTCAGACTTGCCTGTGGTTCACCATAGCTTGCTTGGCCTGATTGCAATTCCAGTGCTCTTCCCAAATAAACTTTTTTTTTTTTTTTTTACTTAAATAAAATTGCTCTTTGCTCTGTTAAAGTTAACACTTGTCTCAGACTCTCATTAACAACTGCTTTTGGTCTTCTGAGCCATTCTTCCACTAGTCGGCCCTCTAACAAACTTTTCACTGTGGCCTTTATTCCTTGGTAAATATACTTTCTATCTCTTCAAATGTTTACCTGAACAGTCCCTTAATCTTTTTGCCTTACTGAACAAAAAAAATCAGGTTTTAAAGGAATTATTACTTTCTTTTCCACACTTCTATATAACTGATATTCACTGTCCTTCTCGTATTCAAATATACCTTTTGCCCTTCTTTGAAATATCATTTTGCTTTGGCACCAACTCCATTCATGTTACAACATTTCTTGTAACCACAAACAATACGTTTACAATTAAAGCTTCTCACTTACTGAAGACTTTGAAATTGGCTCATGTGCTCCCAAACCAGGTCTTCTATTTTCTACTTTCTTGGTAGAAGTATTCTTAATATAAAATCTACTCAGAATTTGTTTAAGTTATCTCACCTTCTTCCTCTTTTTTTTTTTTTTTTTTGTAGTCCTGAATGTAAACCACCTGTACCTACATTCCACCTATCCATTCACTCCAATGGTCATAGCCAGGATGTATCATCACTGATAGCTGTCCAAATATGTGATCTCAAATTTAGACATCTCTCCCTTTTTTATACAATTTACAATTCTTCCACTTGCCTTTCCCTCTCTTTTTTTAACCTGCTCAGAGTTACAACTCACTGTCATAGACATGACAATTCTCCTTCATATGGATCATTAGATACAATGAAGTCCAAATCAAAATCCCATTTTTTCTTTCTTTTTTTTTTGTTGGAATTGAAAGCATTGAATTGCTTATATAGTTTATGTGGAAATACAAAGATAAACACAACATAAATGAAATATTTAAGACGGTACAGTAGCAACACAAAAATATACAAAGTAGACAAGTAATCAAACCAAATTGAAAATCTAAAAAGAGTTTAAAGAAGAGTTAATGCCAAGCCTTCTCATGCTATTCCAAAAAATAGAAATGGAAGGAAGATTACCGGACTCATTCTATGAGGCACATATCACTCTTATTCCTAAGCCAGGCAGAGACCCAACAAAAAAAGAGAATTACAGGCCAATATCCTTAATGAATACAGATGCAAAAATACTCAACAAGATACTAGCAAATCGAATTCAACAGCATATAAAAAGTATTATACATTATGATCAAGTAAGATTTATTCCTGGGTCACAAGGCTGGTTCAACATTTGCAAATCCATTAATGTGATACACCACATCAACAAAACAAAAGAAAAAAATCATATGATCCTATCGATAGATAGATGCTGAAAAAGCATTTGATAAAATACAACATCCCTTCTTAATAAAAACTCTCGAGAAAGTTGGGATGGAAGGAACTTACTTAAACATCATAAAAGCCATTTACAAAAAGCCCACAGCCAATATTATCCTCAATGGGGAAAAACTGAGAGCTTTCCCCCTGAAATCAGGGACACGACAGGGATGTCCACTCTCATCATTGTTGTTTAACATAGTGCTGGAAGTCCTAGCATCAGCAATCAGACAACAAAAGGAAATAAAAGGCATCAGGATTGGCAAAGAAGAAGTCAAACTTTCCCTTTTCGCAGACGACATGATACTCTACGTGGAAAACCCGATCGACTCCACCAGAAGGCTTCTAGAACTGATCAATGAATTCAGTAATGTTGCAGGATACAAAGTCAACGTACAAAAATCAGTTGCATTCTTATATACTAAAAATGAAGCAACAGGAAGAGAAAGCAAGAAACTGATCCCATTCACAATTGCACGAAAAACCATAAAATACCTAG
>NC_043706.1:88707176-88726108 GCF_006229205.1 Suricata suricatta | reverse complement strand
AATGAATGAATGAATGAATGAATGAACACATTGCTATATAATGAGGAGATATTTGGTAAACAGAATCTCTCTGTGACAGAGGTAAAAAGTCTGATATTTACAAAATTATTTAGCATACATCATCTTTAAAAGCAAAGGATTTGAGGCTCAGGTAAGGGAAAACAGGGAACTATGATTCATAAAAGAACTAAGAAACATTCATGTAACTTTGGGTTCTCAATATTAATTTTCTAAGATTTATCTTTTAAATAAAATTACAAGCTTAGTATTTGTCATAAAAGTTGAATGTATTAATTTTACAACAAATGTATGCATAGTATATCAAAATAAGGATGCATTTATGCACATGCATGTATGTAATGTAAAAGTAATAGTAAAATTAATTGTTCAAGAATTAAAATAAAAACCAACAACAAAAATAATTTTACTTTGTTACTGTGTTTTCTACTAAATCATCAGAATCTTTTAATAGTTTTGCAGTTTTGTGATCACTAAAATTTTCTGGTAGTTTAGAACATAAGATAAATTATATTTTAATTTTTTTAATGTTAATTTATTTTTGAGAGAGCATTAGTTGGGGAGGGGCAGAGAGAGGGAGACACAGAGTCCAAAACAGGTTCCAATCTCTGAGCTGTCAGCACAGAGCCTGATGCCAAGCTCGAATTCACGAACTCCAAAATCATGACCTGAGCTGAATTTCGACACTCAGCGAACAGTTACCCAGGCATGCTGATAATTTATATTTTAAAAATAAGATGATATTTTAAAAAATAATTCTTTTTGTGACATATTTCAGTATTGGCAACAGTAATGAAAGGTGGGCTTTTAAATTGAAAAACAAAAACCTATGTCCTTGCTATTTTACATTTAACCTTTGTTTATACATTTTATTTAAATTTCTCCTATCATTTAAAAATAAATCTATTTATACTGATTTACTTTATTAAAATCTGATCCAAATTTTTATTTTGTACAGAATTAATCTTAAATGAAGCTAAGGAAAAAATTTTAAAATATATGGAAGCGATTCATTTAACTCCGTGGCTAGAAATTAGTGCAACAATTTGGTACCTATGTTTTACCACTGTTGCGATGTAGCTGTACCAGAAATAGCATTACATTCTGAATTGATACAACTGCTTGAAGGTAAAATAGCAAAATAAGTAATGTTCAGATATATTTTAGAGAACTTGCTACTTCAGAGGTAATAAAATGAGAAGAATCTGACTTTTTATGTATTTTCTGATAGTATAGGTTAAAGGAGTAGAGGTGATTTTATATAAAAAGCTTCTCTCTTTAGACAATGTTATTTTAAGACTTTTAGGATTTTTCAGTGTATAATTACCCACACAATTACACTAGTCACACAATTACACTATAGAAAATTTGTTAGAAAACAAATTAGTGTCTCAGATTCCTTTGTATAAATATTCTTTTTGAAATGTAATTGTATAATCTAAAATATCTGTGAAAATTAAAAATAATTGTTTATCATGATACATTTAAACTTCCTTCTTTTGTTTTTGCTATTTTAACTATTTTAACTAGTTTTAACATTGGGGAAAAAAACCAAGCCATATAATCCATTCATCTGTGCTCTGAGTATCCTTTGTTATTTTCATTATCCAGAGCTTGAAATAATTAAAAATAGGTTAAATAATTTAAAAATAATTTGAACAAGGGGAATTAACAGGGAGACTGACAGCAAGTGCAAACATTTTAAATTATAATTTGATAGCTTATTTTACTTTTGGATATAACAGAATATCCTTAATTTAAGCAACCAAAATACATTGTGATGGAGTTTGGGCAACCAATTAAAACCAGTTTTTTAAAATATTTACTAATTGTTATGGTCATTCTCTGGAGAGAGCTGAACACCAAAGTCTACTTTTCATCATATAAGGGAATATTCGTGTCTGTTCTTTCATGCTCCTTCCCTCCAAATTCTCACTAACAGTGATGGGGGAAAAATAGGTTTCTTTTATGAGGGTTGTACCTAGAAGGATAAACTCAGTTATAATCATGTACGCATCAGCCTACATTCTGCTGCACTAGAGAAAGTAGCCTCTTAATACTTTATGCTCATCCTGATTGGAGCTGGGGAATAAAAATGTGACACATCCGCTTTAGTCCCTAGTTGTTTTCCTGCCATGCACACTGACTGGGAAAGGAGAGTGTCCAGTAGTTTCTGATTACAGAATGTGATTAATTTTTTTTGAACTATTACATGACCTACTTTTAGGAAAAAAATAGTAAAATTTGTCCTTTTTATAGGCTAGAAGTTTTTACAGGAGGATTTCAGTAAAGACAGCTGGCTTTTTAGCAAGTGCCTCCTACACCAATGCCCTGTGGTATTACAGGAAAGAAGCCATGGTTACATTTTGTTTCATTCTTAATGTTCACAACAAGTGTTAGAGTTAGAAATTTGACTGCTGGATTTTTTTTTAATTTCTTAATTAATTGCAGAGTATATACTCAATGATCGTGACAATTGGGAAAATATAATTAAAAATAAGACAAAATCTTTCAACCCAGAAAATCTCTCCACAAAGGTAGAAGAGAAAGGCAACAATTTCATTATTGAATAAGCATTAAACCAGCAGGCAAAGTGCATTGCAGGCAATCTGCTGGGTGATTGCAAAGACAGAAAGAAATCTCACCATGTTACATCACCAAGTCAATACAACCCATCACATGCATGTTTTCAAGTTAAACGATAACTAGTCCTCAAGCAAAAGGACATGAAGCACCATTTGTCACAGACGCTTCATCCTAAATTCACTTGATAATTACAATGACCATCTGTGTTAGCTAACTGGCTTTATCCAAACGAGAGTCAACTTGTCCTATGTTTGTGACAAGAGGTAATTTTGCAACTTGGAGCAAGGCCCTGCACACTTGGGCTCCTAACTCTTCCACAGAAACTTGGAGAAGGGGGTGCTGTGCTCTTTATGAGTACATTTCAAAAAAGACAACTCCCAGGTCCTTTAAAAAAACATCCATTAAAACTAGGAACAGTCATATTTAGCTCTTAAAAAGAGTTACATAAATTTCAAAGAGAAAGAACTGAACAATCACATATTTTTAAAGTTAAGTGCTCTAAGGAAAAGGAACCTGGGGAAGTCTCTCCCCTTATTTTCAGCAGGGAGAATTAAAGCCTTTGTTTTAACTTATATTTGACCAATTCATTTAGTCTACCTACAAGATAAGTTTCAAAATTAAAGTCCAAATGTAAACACACACACACTCTCTCACACACACACATATACCTAAACATACACAAATATACCTGCTAGCAAGCTGATCCTAAGACCCTCTTTATTAAGACTGTGTGCCGTGTGGGTTTAACATCCAGAGTTAAACTATCCTCATTTTCCTATTTCAGGTGTACACCTTTTAAAATTATTTTTTAATGTTTATTTATTTTTTTGAGAGACAGAGACAGAGTGTGAGTGGAGGGGGGGCAGAGAGAGAGGGAGATACAGAACCCTAAGCAGGCTCCAGGCTCTGACCTGTCAGCACAGAGCAGGATGTGGGGCTCAAACCCAGGAACTGTGAGATCTTGACCTGAGCTAAAGTCTAATGCTTAACTACTGAGTCACCCAGGTGTCCCTACACATCTTTTATTTTAATGATCCTTTGGATATCATGAAGAGCAGATACTCCTGGAGCATTCTTTCTTTTGCCTTTATACAATCTTCTATTCTAGGGCATTCAAACACTAAACTCAACCCTCTTGCATCATACCAGGGTGGTAATTAAAACTTTAACTGCTCATCAACATTCATTGTAATGTGTGCCATTCCAAATGCTTTCAGGAGGTGCAATATTATTTGGCCCATTATATTATCATTTTAGTTATTCATGCTGCGTTTGAATTAATAAGTATTTTTATTTAGATTTTTTGCAGGAGTACTTTAATGGAGTTTTCAAACCCAAAATAGGTTGTATGCAATGATCCTTTTAGCTTTTCCTTGGCACCAATTTCCCATTCCATTGCTTCAGAATAACATAGTCTTTGCATAATGGCTTACTACTGTACCATTTTACTATTTTGCAGCTAAGGAATTTAACTTTAGCTCTGTAATTTTGGTTCTGTCACGATTGCAACTGTTTCTTCATCTCCTTTCATTGATTCTGGCAATTCCAATTAAACATGTTTGTTTCAAGCAAGACTTCCTTAAGGAAATCTGTTCAAGTAGTAAATTGTCTTTTTTCTATGAGTAATGAAAAGGATACTATTGCTTAATTCCTCACGATTCTCTCAATCTCGCTCTTATTCTTTCCCTTTCCCTCTTTGTCTTCCTCTTTCTCTTTTCTTCCCTCCTTCTTCCACCTCCATCTTGAAATGTTTTGTGTGGTCTTCATTTCTGATTTCCTATATTCAATTTCTGATTTTTAAATATTTAAGACATGATTTGCAGTTGAAACATCCTACATTAAAGGACATGTTGTAAAACTAAAATTACTCACCTTAAAACATTGCTTATAATGCTTATGAACTATCCAAGATGCAACATATAATATAACAAAAACATCTAAGAAAAAAACCCAGTAATATTATGAATTCCTTTCCTATTATTTTACCCCATAAGTTCCCAAAAGTAACTGCTAAAAAGATACTGTTTATCATTCTCCTTGAATTTCTTTACATTTTCTTGCTTCTATAAATGATTATCAAAGTGTGTACATATGTACAAAACTATTCAGCCTCTTAACTTATTTCTGCCTCTTGATTTTGAAATCTTTTATACTTAATACTATTAACAAATTAAAAACTTATAAAACAAATGATCTAATATATTTCTTTTTGCTGCTCAATGGAAACCTGTTAAATAACTATGCTGCATATAATTATCATTACAATAGACACTTTGGACTCTTCCATTATTTGTTGTTACATGAATGGTACCATTAACATTTTTATAATTTTTTTATATATCTATAAGGGTCTTGATATATAAAAATCATTAAAATTGAGAAAGTGAAGTCTTTCTCAATTCTAGAATATAGGTGAATCTAACATATTTTTCTCTGTTATCTTTTTTCCCTAATCAACTACTTTTTCAAGTAGTTTTAGGTTCACAGAAAATTGAACAGGAGGTACTGAGATTTTCACATATAGCCTTGCTCCTATTCATAGCCTCTCAGCCTTATCAGTGTCCCCCACCAGAGTGATAGTTACTACATTTGATGACCCCACACTGACACCGCATTTTCAGTCAAACCCCATAGTTTACATTAGGGTTCACCCTTGGTGTACATTCCATGGATTTAGACAATTGTATAATGATATAGATTCACTGTTATAATAACATACAGAGTAGTTTCAATGCCTTAAAATATCTCTATGAACTACCTGTTCCTCCCTATATCCTCCAATACCCATCACTACTGATATTTTTATTGTCTACATAGTTCTGTCTTTTTCAGAATATCAAATGGTCAGAATCATATAGTATGTAACCTTCTTATATTGGCTTCTTTCGCATAGTAATATGCATTTTACTTTCCTCCACTTCTTTTAATAGCCTGATAGCACTGAGTAATATTCCATTGTCTGGAAGTACCAACCAGATTTACTTAAGCCAATTATCTACTAAAGGACATTTAAAGTATTTTAGGTGCTAAAAGATTTAGGCAAGTATGAATAAATCTGCTAAAAACATGAGTGCATGATTTTGTGTGGGCATACGTTTTCAACTCTTTTGAGTAAATAACATAAAGCATGATTTATGGATCATATAAAAGTATATTTAGCTTTGGGGGGCCTGGGTGGTTCTGTTGTTTAGCGATCAACTCTTGGTTTCAGCTCAGGTCATGATCTCATGAGCTCATGAGTTTGAACCCAGACTTGGGCTTTGCAGCTGACAGAGCAGAGCCTGCTTGGGATTCTCTATTTCCCTCTCTCTCTGCCCCCCCCCTGCTTACTCTGTCTCTGTCTCTCTCAAAATAAATTAATAATTAAAAAAATTTATATTTAGTTTTGTAAGAAACTGTTAAACTGTCTCCTTAAAGTTGCTGTACTATTTTGCATTACCACCAGGAATGAAATGAGTATCCCTGTTACTACACATGCTCTCCAGCTTTTGATGTCAGTGTTCTGGAATCTGGTCTTTCTAATTAATGTGGACTGATACCTCATTTATATTTTGATTATATATCCCTGATGACATATGAATGTAGGGTATTTTCAAATGCTTATTTTCTATCTGCATATCTTTTTTTATTAGGTATCTGTTAAGTGGAAGTTTAGGTTATTAGTTCCAAATACTTCTTTTTTCTAATATATGTATTCCCTGCAATAAATTTCCCTCTAAACACTGCTTTCCCTGCATCCCACACAGTTTGATAAATTAAATTGTCATTTTCATTTAGTTCAAAATATTTCAAAACTTTCTTTTGAGATTTCTTCCTTTAGCCATTTATTTGGGGACTTTCTACTTAACTCTGTTACTGAGTTCTAGTTTAAATCCACTGTGGTCTATTCTTTCAAATTTGTTGAGGTGTGTTAATGTGATTCACAAAATTGTGGTCTGTCTTGGTAAATCTTCCATGTGAATTTTGGAATAGTGTCCATGCTGTAGTTGTTGGATGCAGTACTCTATAGATGTCAATTATTTCTAGTTGATTGATGTTTTTGTTGAGCTCAACTATGTCCTTATAAATTTTCTGCCTGCTGAATCTGTCCATTTTTGAAAGTGCAGTGTTGAAGTCTCCACCTATAATAGTGGGTTTATCTATTTCTTTTTACAGGTCTATCAGTTTTTCTTCATGTATTGTGATGCTGTTTTAGGCATATTCCCATTAAGGTTCATTATATATTCTTGCAGAATTGATCATTTTATCTTAAGTAATAAACCCCTTTATCCTGGATAAGTTTCCTTATTCTGAAGTCTGCTTTGTCTGAAATTAATACAGCTACTCCTGCTATGTTTTGGTTAGTTTTAGTATGGTATATTTTTCTCCATCCATTTCCCTTTAATATTTATTTGTCATTATATTTAAAGTCAGTGGCTTGTAGACAGCATATAGTTGTATCTTGTTTTTTTTTTATTATTCTTCCTAAGAATCTTTTATTTGGTGCATTTGGAACACAGATGTTTAAAGAAATTATAGGTATAGTTGGATTAACCTCTACTATATTTGTTCCTGTTTTCTATCTGCTGCCCTTGTTCTTTGCTTTCCACTCATTTTCTGCCATTGTGGTTTTAATTGAACATTTTATATAATTCTATTTTCTTTGGATTTTTATCAGATACTTTCCTAACTCAAGGCTTAGTAAAAATTGTCAAAATTAAAGCATTGAGGCAGTTGTAAAACATAAAGCTAGATATTCCTTTCCAAGGGCATATCAAATGAATTTTTTAAGGGTTTAGTTATGCTAGTGGTTACATTTGTTTTGTTTTTTAATTATAACTTTATTTTTTACTAGCTGTGAATATTCTGCCCATTATTTATTAGACCAAGCTATGTTTTTATGTCCTGAAGGGTTTGGATTGTGCTGAATGACATGTGAGGCATTCTTCAGTGAACAGCATGACTTTTAATGGAAGCGTTTAATGGGTAATACACAATCTTTCTCTCCACATTTTCTGATGCTTCCTCAAGACAGCACAGTTGCTAGTTGTTTGGTGATCTCTGTCATGTGATCAGTGCTTACTGTTTTTTTAAATTATAAAACATTTGTATAGAATGGCTTCTAACTTGTCCTGTCAAAGGGATATGTAGCAGTTTCATACTAAACAAAAGGTTTTCCTTGTCACCACTTACGTTTTATCTCCACACAGAATAAATGTTGAGCCACCTAGTGTCTAAGGATCTCTGGAGGAGGCATAACTTTGCTTTGAAAGATGGTTAATCTGTATCCATATTTAATCTGTATCCATATTTAATCTGTATCCATATTCAACCTTTTCATTCCATGCACCACAATATCTAATTTCATCTTTTTGAAACATCTAGATTTCATAATTGTACTTTCTTGTTTGAAATCCATAAATGACTCTCTGTGTTTTCTTATTCTTGCTTTATTTTTATTTTTATTTTTATTTTTATTTTTATTTTTATTTTATTTTGACAGCTTTAATATAACTGTGGCTTTCCAGGCTTCCAAGATCTAGTCCCCTCCTAGGGTTCTAACCTCGTCAACGATACTCTTACTCCCTTCCTATTAGAATCCAAGCCCTAGCCACTCCAACCTTCCCTGAGTATTTGAAATCAACAAAACCCCTTAATTTTTGTTTTTAGTTGTTGTTACAGTTTTTCATTATTTTTTGTCTCAGGTGATTTAAGTACTTATTCTTGCTAAATTCTGCTCATTCTCTAAATCTATGCTTCATATTTTTTTATTCAGAAAATTCTTCTGATCCCACAAAAGAGGTTGTGCATTATGACAGAATGCTATAATTCTTCACTGTGGCATATGTAATGATTTTAGTTATCTGTTTAATATATATTTTCTTGAAGAGTGTCCAAGAATGTCCATAAGAGCAGAGACCATATTGGAACTTTGTAGCTGTGTTACCATCGTGCTTTGCCTAGTGCTTGGTTCATGGTAGATGCTAAATAAATATGTCAATGTATGTGTAAACAAATGGGTAAATGATTTCCCAGAATAACATTGCATTGAGAAATAAACTATTGGAAATCTATTTTTAAAAAGGTCATCAAAATATTAAAATTATATCATTGCTAATGAACATTTATACAAAGAAGAAAATCATTTAACATATATTTTTCTAATAAGTAAGGATAGGTAATTTAATTTATCAATGGTTTATTTTTCTCTTTTGCCTTTTTATTTATTTAATTTTATTTTTATTTATTTAAATCCAAGTTAGTTAACATATAGTGTAAAAATGATTTCAGGAATAGGATTTAGTGAACCATCAGTTACATTTAACTCCCCGTGCTCATCTCAGTAAGTGTTCTCCTTAATGCCCATCCCCTACCCTACATCTCACCAGCAATCCTGTTTGTTCTCTGTATTTAAGAGTCCCTTATGGTTTGTCTCTCCTTGTGTTTTTATCATATTTTTGCTTCTCTCTTTTTTTATATGTTTATTTATTTGTTCTGAGATAGAGAGGATGCAAGCAAGGGAGAGGGCAGAGAGAAAGGGAGGGAGAGAAAATCCCAAGCAGGCTCCATACCGTCATTGAGGTGCCCCAGTGTAGGGCTTGAACCCACAAACCACGAGACCATGACCTGAGCTGAAATCTAGAGTCGAGTCAGATGCTTAACTGACTGAGTCACCCAGGTGATCCTCAATGGTTTATTTTTTACCTTCATAGTTATAGACAACTAGTCAAAAATTTTAATGTTAAATTATTATTATTTAAAATATTTAAATTCATACTATTCTTCTACATCATATAAATTTTATAACACAAAAGACATATATCAGAATTACTTTGGTTCTAAGAACCTGCATATAGATGAAGTATTAATTATTCCAGAAAAGTGTAATGGATTAGCTAATTTGATTTAGTATGGAATTTATATGCTTGCTCTGTGTGTTAGAAGGTTAAAGTAAGAATAATTGGTTATACAAATTTTGTGATGTGAAAGAATAAAATATACCAATTCTGGGAAGAGACATTTCCAATAATATTTCTTCATTTTTTAAAAATATTTACTTATTTGTTTTGAAGGGGGGAGGGGTGTAGAGAGAGAGAGAGGGAGACAGAGAATTCCCTGCAGGCTAAAGCTGTCAGCACAGAGTCTGATGCAAGGGCTTGAATTCACAAATTTCAAAATATGACTTGGCCAAAACCAAGAGTTAGAAGCTTAACTGACTGACTCACCTAGGTGCCCCAAGAGCATCTATTTTTTTTCCAGTTTATCTACCTATTTTGGGAGGGGCAGAGACAGTGTGAGTGGGAAAGGGACAGAGAGAGAAATAGAGAATTCCAAGCAGGCTCTGCACTGTCAGAGTAGGGCTGATGTGAGACTCAAATTCATGAAACCATGAAATTATGACCTGAGACCAAACCAAGAGTCGGACACTTAACTAACTGAGCCACACAGGCCCTCCCAATAGCATCTATTTCTTAAAGGAAATTAACATGTGTACATTCTAAAAGGAACATTAGGGAACAGATTGGATCAAATAATATACTTTATATTAACAAAACTATAATCACTTATTTTTAACCTGTGTTACTCCTTTTGTTCATTTTTTTAGTTTCTTTTTTTAATGTTTATTTATTTTCAGAGAAGTAGAGACAGACAGAGCACGAGTGGGGGAGGGGCTGAGAGAAGGATGGAGACACAGAATCTGAAGCAGGCTCCAGTCTCTGAGCTGTCAGCACAGAGCCCTATGCAGGCCTCGAACCCACCAACCCAGAGATAATGACTGAGCCAAAGTCAGAGATTTAACTGACTGAGCCACTAACTTTCCCCTGTGTTAGTCCTTTTATGAAAACAAACTATTTTAGCTTTAGTACATAAGTTTTCTAATGACATTGATTAAGTATTGCCATAAACAAATTATTTTAACTTCCAAAGCTGATAAAATATTTAAATGGCTTGTGCAAAATACTTGATATTTTAACTATGATATATTTTGGGATAAATGCAAATGTATTGTCACTCTATGATTCATACATAAAATAATGCATTATTATTAACATGCTTTCTATTCCATGGATATGATCCAAATTGTAAAGTAGGACCACTTTTATTTTTCGGTCTTTGAAACACTTCAATAAAGAAAGAAAATAGCAATTACATGAAAATTAGAAGTGATCTATACCCATGCTAAGATATGATAGCCTATAATGACAAATACAAATTTATATTCTATCAAGACACTGATCACATATAAATACATCTATCCTGACTTTTACAGTATTGAGCTTTTATAAAAGAGCAATTCTTTTTCTTTAAATACTCATGAAAATATATAGTAGATTAGGTGAATGTATGCAGGCAATTATGATAACTGGCTTTTAGCTTATTACAAAGAATAAAAAAGATTCATAGTAAATCGGAGGATGAAAAAAAACAAAAATAAATGCATTTAACTATGTAGAGATTTCAGGTAAAGTAATATTCTTACACACATTTTTATTGGTAATATAAATTTAGTACAACCTTTTTTGAGGAAAAATGTTGATGCATATCCAGGATCTCAGAGTGAAAAATCATAACTTTAAATTACCTAAAATTCTGTCAATCTTTAGTTTCTTTCAATCTTAAAATCCATGTAAACAAATGTTCATTGCAACATTATTTGCAATGGCAAATAATAGAAATAATTTGCATGTCCAAATTTTTCAACATGATAAAAATACCGTGTTTCCAACATAGGAAAAAATCCTAGTATGTTGTTTAAAGAAAAAAATATTTATAATATGATGTTAAATGTATTCAAACATATATCTGAAACGTATTTTATTTTAATGTATATGCATATAAAAGATTTTAATATAAATGTATAATTTATTCAAGGATAGTAGTTGCATGTGTCATGTTTTCTGGGTTAAATACATTCTTTAAATTTGCTACAATGAACATGTATTAATTTCATTTAAAGAAAGAACTATACTGTATGATGGCATTTTGGTTAACCATCAAAATGAATGAAGTATGGACACATGCTATAACTTGGAGAAACATTGAAAACATTATGTTAAGTGAAATAAGCCAGGTGCAAAAGTACAGATATTGTGTGATTACACTCATATGAGTTAGCTAGAACAGGCAAATTCATAGGCCAGAAGTTATCAGAAGCTGAGGGAAAGGGAGAAATGAGGAGTTTCTCTTTTGGGGTAGTAAAATGCTTTGGAAATAGACAGTAGTAGCGATGGTTGCACAACAGTGTCAATGTAATTGATGCCACTGAATAGTACACTTAAAAATGGTTCAATAACAACAACAACAACAAAAAAGGAATTACTAATTTCTAAAGTATATTGTTCAGTTAATTGTGCTCTCAGATGTGCTTCTCCATTTGAACATTAATTATTAGCTTGAAGGGTATTAAGGGAATAAATTTATTTCATGATTAGAAATAGAAATCTCGGGGCACCTGGGTGGCTCAGTTGGTTGAGTGCCCAACTTTGGCTCAGGTCATGATCTCGCAGTTGGTGAGTTCGAACCTTGCATCTAGCTCTTGCTGACTGCTCAGAACCTGGAACCTACTTTGGATTCTGTGTTTTCCTCTCTCTCTGCCCCTCCCCTGCTCATACTCTGTTTCTTTCTGTCTCTCAAAAAATAAAATAAAATATTAAAAAAATTTTAAAAATAGAAATATTTTCTTTACTAAAACTTTTTACAAATGGTATTTCTTATTCCCTAACCAATCAGGAAAAAACAAAGCAAAACAAAACAAAACTAGCAGCACTCTCCAAAGTGAAAACCTTAACCCTAAGAATAGTGTCAAGAAGTACAAATCCTTTCCCTGAATAACTCAATTTTACATTTCATTATAGATTGTGAAGTTGCTAAAATATCATTCATAAACATCAATAATGTAGAGGTTGACTAAAATTAAGTAGAAAGTTTTTGAACTATGTTTATTTCCAAAATATTTGCCATATGAAAAACATCTTCAGGAGAAAAATATGTAAAAACCAAAGATGAATGAGCCAAAGAAAAGCGTATTATTTGATCTGGTGTTATATGTCTAGAGTTTAGGTTAAAAGCATATTTTATTATATTCATAAGTATATCACTGTTAAATTATACTTAATCCTCCTTTGACCTTCATTATCTAGAATTTCCCATTTAGGCATGCCAATTCCAATAAGAAAACATTCATGAGACTCTAGCCATGAAAGTTTCTTAAAAATTAATGTCCTCATGCAGAAAAAAAGCATTTGAAAAAGTACATCCAGTCATGATAAAATCCCTCAAATGTTAGGTTTAGTGGGAACATACCTCATCATAATAAAGGCCATATATGAAAAACCCATTGTTACCATATACTTACTGAGAGCTTTTCCCCTAAGATTGGGAATAAGGCAAAAATGTCCACTCTGAAACTTTTATTCAACATAGTACTGGAAGTCCTAGTTATAGCAATCAGTTAAGAAAAATACATGAAAAGCATTTAAGTTGGAAGGAAGAAGTAAAACTATCACTTTCTGCAGATGACATGATGTAATATATAGAAAGCCCTAGACTCCACCAAAAAAACTACTAGTACCGAAAAATGAAGTCATTAAGATCATAGGATATACAGAAATCTGTTTTGTTTCTATACACGAATAATGAAGTAGCAGAAAGAGAAATTTAATAAAACCCAAACAATCACATTTACAATTGCACCAAAAACATAAAGTAACTAGGAAGAAACTTAACCAAGGAGATGAAAGACCTGAACACCAAAAACTATAAAACAGTGTTGAAAGAAATTGAATATACACAAATGGAAAGATATTCCATGCTCATGGACTCGAAGAACACATATTGCTAATATATCTATACTATCCAAAAAATCTACAGATTTAATGGAATTCCTGTTCAATTACCAACAGTATTTTTCACAGAACTAGATACAATAATTCTAAAATTTGTTTGGAATTACAAAAGACTCTTAGTAGTCAAAAGAAATCTTGAAAAAGAAAAACAAAACTGGAGGAATATCACAATTCCAGATTTCAGGATTCACTATAAAGCTGTAAGAATCAAAGCAGTATGGTACCAGCATAAAAATAGACATGTAGGTCTATGGAAGATCAGAGAGCCCAGAAATAAACCCATGATTATATGCTCATTTTATGTCTGACAAAGGAGGCAAGAATATGCAGTGGAAAAAAGTTTCTTCAAAAAATGGTGTTGGGAAAACTAGACAAAAGAAACTGGTTTACTCTCTCACACCATACACACAATACATTAAAATTGGATTAAAAACCTAAATGTAAGACATGAAACCATAAAAATCTAGAATAGAGCATAGGCAGTAATTTCTCTAACATTGGCCATAGCAACATTTTTCTAGATATGTCTCCTGCAGCAGGGGAAACTATAGCAAAAATAATCATTGGGACTACATCAAAATAAAAAGATTTTGCACAGCAAAGAAAATAATCAACAAAACTAAAAGAAAACTTACTGAATGTGAGCACATATTTATAAATGATATACATGATAAGAGGTTAATATTCAAAATATATGAAGAACTTACACAATTGAACTCCAAAAAACAATGCAATTATAAAAGGGCAGAAAAAGGGCTTAGTCAGTTAAACATCTATCTCTTGATTTGGATTCAGGTCATTATCTCAGGGTTCCTGGGTTTGAGCCATAGTTTGGGCTTTGCACTGATAGTGCAGAGCCTGCTTGGGATTCCCTCTCTCTTTCTATACCTTCCTCTGACTTGTGCACACACTCCCACTCTCTCAAAATAAATAAATAAACTAAAAAAAATTGAATTACCATATGATCCAGTAATTCCACTAAAGGGTATTTACCCAAACATGAAAGTACCAATTAAAAACAATAAATGCCTCCTATGCTTATTGCAGCATTTTTTACAATGTGTGTGTATACATATATATACACACACACACACACACCATGGACTATTATTCAGCCATAAAAAGAATGAAATCTTGTCATTTGCAGCAACATGATTAATCTTAGAGGGTATAATAAATACTAAAAATAACTCAATCAGAGAAAGACAAAGAGCATAGGATCTCACATATGTGAAGTTTAAGAAATAAAACAAATGAACAAAGAAAGAAGAGACAAAAAACAGACTCTTAAAAAATTTTTTTTAGAGAGAGAGAGAGAAAGAGAGAGAGAGAGAGACAAAACATGAGCATGAGCAGGGGAGGGGCAGAGAAAGAGGGAGACACAGAGTCAGAAGCAGCCTCCATGGTCTGAACTGTCAGCACAGAGCCCAGTGTGGGGCTCAAACTCACGAACTATGAGATGACAACTTGATACAAAGCCGATACTTAACTGAAGAGCCCCAAACTAGACTTAAATATAGAGAACAAACTAGTGGTTAATAGAGGGAGGGGGTGAAAGGATAGGTGAAATAGGAGATGGGGATTAAGATTACAATTATTGTGTTGAGCACTGAGCAATGTAGAGTTGTTGAATCAGTATACTACACACCTGAAATTAATATAACACTAGATGTTAATTATACTGGAATTAAAATGGTAAGGAAGAATTAATGTCTTTAATCAACACACAATTTGCTTGCACCATAATATTCATTCTAAACTTTTAAGGTTGTCTTTTTCTGACAATGATTAAATTTTAATTACTGTTTTCTCAGTTGTTATTTTATTTTGAAATTCTGATCAGCTTCAATTGCCGTTATCATATAATTTTTCTTTTAGAGTAGCTTTTCAGTATTGTTTTCTAATTTGATTGAAAGTATCTCTTGGATGCAGATAAGATATAATTGGGAGCAGGGGAGAAAGAATGTCTGTTATCTTGTGAATGAGTACTGGTACTTGTAAGAAAATGAAAGATGACCCTTCCTAAAGGCAAACCCTGATGTTCCTACCTGAACATAAACTATACTCAAGCAAGTCACATTGCAACTACAAAAATGATTAGACATCTCCCTCTTCTGACTAGCTTCTTTAACAATGACAACTTTGACCATACTTAATCTTTTTGCTCTAGATTAAGATAACAATAAAATAACCTAATTACCAAATTTCCATCAGTCCCTAACCACATTCAGGCATTGAACCTGTCTTTCTTCATCTACACAACTTAGAATGATGCTGCAAAAGCACAAATCCTTTAACAAGACATTCTTCTGTTTATTGAGATATATCCATGATACCTCTGTAATTAGTAAATACATCTTTTGTTCTGTTTTTTTTTTTTAACTAAGAGTGCACCTGGAGGTCTTTGTTCAGTGACCTTTGCAACATGTATAAAATGTTTTTAGAATATCCCTACAAAATTTTGATTTTTGCAATCACCATTGAAAATTCCACACATTTATAATTATTCTAGCTAATTATATTATTAAAATAATATTTACTTCATATTTTAACTGTCAGAGTATATTATAGGATCTTTTAAGCCATTCTCACATTCATTTTGTTGAATTGCCTACTGTTTTACATAATCGTAAACTTCAGTGTCAAAGCCAACAATTGCTCTAGTGTCATGGTTCATGTTTGTGATAAATATGATGTTAATAAATAGATATTACTTATAATAAAATATTTCATTTTACTGTCATGTTCTGGGTGCAAGTTTTAAGATAATGCTTACAATTAAAGGAAATAGATCTTCTTAATAAGGTTCTGTTCTTTTTGCTCTGAACAAATGCTTAACTCAGGATAATTTTGATTGTAGAAACAGTTTATTAAAATAAGTTTAATTTTAGATCAAGCAATTATTCTGTCTTAGATATTGAGTTAACTTTATAATCTCAGATGTATTAAAATGCATTAGGCTCTGTCCTTTACCGACTTTACAAATACATTTTATCCCAACAGGAAATCGTCTCTTACTTTGATGAAAGTTGCAACTTTTCCCTTATAATTTTGTCAGGCATAGAATTCAGTCTATGGGATAGATCTCATCAGTCTTTATTAGTTTTTCTTTAAAAAAAAAACTTTTACTAGCCCACTTTCTATTTTGTTAATGTTTTATTTAATTTTGAGACAGAGAGAGACAGAGCATGATCAGGGGAGGGGCAGAGAGAAAGGAAGACACAGAATCCCCTCAGCAAGAGCCCAACACAGGGCTTGACCCCATGGACTGTAATATCATAACCTGAGTTGAACTTGGATGCTTAACCAACTGAGCTGCCCCTATTTTGATTTAAAAATAAAAGTTTTAATGTTTATTTATCTTTGAAGGAGAAAGTAACAGATCATGAGTGGGAGAGGGGCAGAGAGAGAAGGGGAGACTTGGAATCTGAAGCAGGCTCCAGGCTCTGAGCTGTCAACACAGAGCCCAATGTGGGGCTCGAACCCATGAACTATAATAAGATCATGACCTGGGCCCAAGTCGGAGGCTCAATCAACTGAGCCACCCAGGCTCCCCGCCCCTATTTTGTTTTTAAATAAACTTTTTTTTATTCTGAACAACTGTAAGTTGATGGTAAAGTATTGGCTATCATACAACAAATTTTCATGTATCTCAAGCCAGTTTCTTTTGTAATATCAGGTACAACAGCATGATATGTCTGTTACAACTAATGAACCAATACTGACACATTTGTTAGTCAAAATACATAGTTTACTTACACTTCATTCGTTTTTATTTAATGTTATTTTTCTGTTTCTGGATCTAATCTAGAACACGACAGTACAATTAGTAACCATGTCTCCTTAGCTCCTGTTGTCTACGGTAGCTTTTCAATCTTTCCTTTTTATTTTCATCACCTTTAGAATTTTGAGAAGTACTCATTAGGTATTTTGTAAAACAGCCCCCAAACTTGGATTTTTATGATTTTTTTTTCTCAATAGACTGCAGTTACTGTGTTAGGTTAGAAAACTCACCAAGGTACAATGCTATTTTCATCACATCATATCAAGGATGCATACTATCAATAGGATTTACTCTGTTGTATTGGACTTGACCTGGCACAGGTAGTGTTTTTCAAAGTTCCATTGAAAACTTACTCTATTTCTTCCGCTTTTCAAATCACACTCTTTGGAATAGGAGAGAGTATTCTCTCCTTCCACAAAAACAGATACATTATTTGGAATCCTTTTACACAAAATGTTTGTCTACTCTTCCCCACTTAATCACTTATTTTTTCAATCATTTAAATCAACTCAGACTCATGGACATTTATTTGGTTTTTCCAGTTACAATCCAATAATACCTTATTTCTAGTGTAGCTCAAATGTCCCAGCTTTGGCCATCGGGACCTCCTTTAGTTGGCTCTTGTCTCCTTTTGACATATCCTTATGTGTGTGTGTGTGTGTGTGTGTGCATGCACACTGACTTTCTGATACCACAAAATGTTCCAGTCTCATTATGGATATATATTCTTCTAGTACTAGAATCAGCCATTTCTCCAATGAGAGCTGGTTGATTTTATTGGATAATGGTATTAGAAACCAAGATATAAGTGCTAGGTGTGCTCATTGCTTACTGGCTCTCAGGTAACCATATGAAGATGACAATATATATGAAATAAATATTTGAAAAGTTATTTTACATCTGTATCATTATTAAGTAAACATGAGTTCACACTGACATCTGAAACTCTAAATCATTATTACATAGGAAAATCTAGCTTCCTTACTTTATCTGTAACCTCCCATTCCAACACTGGGAAGCTTGGCTTTCACTAACTTTCATCAACATATTTAATTATTCAGTTCTAATGTGTATGCTTATCATATTAGAACTGTCAGAATTGTTGATTCATACTCATGGGAAACAACTTTATCACCTACGAAGTATTTTTTATTTGGTACTTTTATCTTTCAGATTCCATTGACATTTAAAATTACTTAGGTCAGCAGTATTTCCCCCCACCTTATCAGTAAGATTATTTCACACATTTGTAATATACTTACATTTTTTCATATTCTGCATTTCATCCTGAGACTTCCTGGCCTTTAAATGATTTTAATGAATTTTAAAATAAACATCATATACAAAGAATTTACTCTTAATGCTATAAAGTTCTCCAGGTTTAGAGAAATTCAGTATGTCATATATCCATTGCTATAGAATCACACACAATAGTTTCACACCCTAAAACAATCTTTGACCTTCACCCATTATGTGCTTCTCCCTAATGCCAAACCCAAAATCCCACTTACTATTTTATTATATCTGTAGTTTAGCCTTTCTCAGGCTGCCAACTAATTAGAATTTATAGTATGTGGACTTTTCAGAATGGCTTCTTTCATGTAGAAATATGCATTTTAAATTCATCTATTTTTTCTTAATAGTTTATTGTCAAATTGGTTTCCACATAACACCCAGTGCTCTTTCCCACAAGTGCCCTCCTCCATTACCACCACCTC
>NC_043706.1:88695271-88707076 GCF_006229205.1 Suricata suricatta | reverse complement strand
GAGGTCCATCCACTTTCCTACAAATGGCCATATTTCATTCTTTCTTGTTGCCATGTAATACTCCATTGTATATACACCACATCTCTTTGATCCATTCATCAGGTGATGGACATTTAGGCCCTTTCCATGTTTTGGCTATTGTTGACAGTGCTGCTATGAACATTGGGGTACATGTGCCCCTATGCATCAGCACTTCTGTATCCCTTGGGTAAATCCCTAGCAGGGCTATTGCTGGGTCATAAGGGAGTTCTATGGATAGTTTTTTGAGGAACCTCCACACTGCTTTCCAGAGCAGCTGCACCAGTTTACATTCCCACCAACAGTGTAGGAGGGTGCCCGTCTCCACATCCTTGCCAGCATCTATAGTCTCTTGATTTGTTCATTTTAGCCACTCTGACTGGCGTGAGGTAGTATCTCAGTATGGTTTTGATTTGTGTTTCCCTCATGATGTTGAGCACCATTTCATGTGCCTGTAGGCCATCTGGATGAACTCTTTGGAGAAGTGTCTGTTCATGTCTTGTGCCCATTTCTTCACCGGGTTCTCTGTCTTTTGGGTGTGGAGTTTGGTGAGTTCCTTGTAGATTTTGGATACTAGCCCTTTATCTGGTATGTCATTGCAACTCTTTTCCCATTCTGTCAGTTGCCTATTAGTTTTCTTGATTGTTTCCTTTGCCTTGCAGAAGCTTTTTATCTTGATGAGGTCCCAAGAGTTCAGTTTTGCTTTCATTTCCCTTGCCTTTGGGGATGTGTCAAGTAGGAGATTGCTGTGGTTGAGGTCAAGGAGGTTGTTTCCTAGTTTCTTCTCAAGGGTTTTTTTCATAGCTTATTAGCTCATTTCCATCATTTGTTTGTCTTTCACCTGTTGAAGGAAAACTTGACTGTTTCCAGATTTTGGCAACTGTGAATAAAACTTTAATAAATATTAGCATGTAAGTTTTTGAGTGGATGTAAGTTTTAAAGTCAGGTGGGTAAATACTAGGAGTCCAACTCTGGATCACTTGATATGACATTGTTTAGCTTTCAAGAAACTAGCAAACTTTCTTCCAAAGTGGGTATTCCATTTTGCATTACATCCAGGAATTAAGGAGAGTTCCTCTTGCTCGGAATCTTTTCCAGGAATTGATAATTTCAATGTTTTGAATTTTAATCATCTTAACAGATGTGTAGTAGTATCTCATTGTTTTATGCGAATTTCTCAAACCTCTATTATATCTAGAGACAGAATAGCCTTCTTAATTAAAAATCTTAATGAATGTTACATTTGATAAGATTTGTTTACATACATGATATTACTTTCTTCATCTATCATTTTATATAGCCACAATTACTGTGGGTTTATTCCTGTAAAACAGGAATAAATAGTAGTGGTTTGAATGCGATTAGATGGCTCAGGATTGGAGTGGCAAAGGGTTGAGGAATGTCTATAGGTATAATGATAACATACAATTAAACATCAGGATGTAAGATGGGTACATCACTGGCAGTCAGCGGACTAGTCATAGGTTAGGGTCTGGCAAGTATTTAGGTATCAGAATGACTGAAAACATATAAAGCTACCACAGTTATGAAACATATAATGTTAATCCTATCATAAAATATTACTTTTTCTTCTAAAATTTGGTAGGCTTCTGAAAAAATACATAAGAACTAGTGAAGTATCCAGATGTAGAAAGCACTGAGTAGACTTTTTTTTAAAGGTAAGATGCTAGTTTCATTTTGAAGAAATATAGTACTGTGAAAATAACTAGTGATATAAAAATGGTTTAGAGTTTAGTATGTTTCAGACTTGCAAAAGCAAAGTTATTTTCCTGAAGATATTTCAATAATAAAAATTTCATGTGGCTAGCACATAAATAGAAAACCTGAATCTAAAGCACAAGTGGTGTTTGATAATGAATGCCCATTGCTTAAGAGTAATAATTTTTCCTATAATATCACCATTTAAGAGTAGCATCAGCACAGTTCTATACGTCTACCACCTTTAAGATCCACTGTTATGACAAATAAACCATACGGCTTTTTCATCAGAACAGCAGGCTCTCAGAAACAGAATGGTAACAGGGTTTTTATTTATTTCCCCCAAAAAACCACAATCTAGAAAAATTACAAATGATAATTAATAAAAGTGGAAAATATTATAAATATTTGGAAAGTTGTTATAAACAGTGGAAAACTGTTAAAAACAATAGTTTTATACATAATGGATATTGCATTAATCAACAAAGGAAGTATCAATTCTTGAAGACTAGTGTTGAATAAGTTATCAAATCAGAAAGTAAAATTGCTATTATAATTGGACAGATTTTTAATATACATAAATATCAGAGTAATGATCGTGAATATCTATTACTGACAAAGTGCAACTAGACATCATTTAAACATTTATCATGTATGTAAAACACACGAAATGTTTAAAGGATTAATGAAAGATGAATAATCATCATTAAAGAATCAGTTTAGTTGTTAGAATGTGTCCAGGACAATCAAACTCTCTGAGTTTTACTGATTTATTCTCTTTCTGTAAATTAAGGAAATGAATAAAATCTATGGCTCAAGAGAAGGAACAAATAAGATAAAGGAGAACTCTTGTATTTTACAGACATATTTCTACTGAAGGGAGTCTGCTCTTTATCACTCAGCTGAGTGAGAACGGCTGAGGAAAACCCCTGTGTAAGCACAATAAAGAATGATGTCTGCTGAGGCTTCAGTGGCTAAGACCAAACTGTGATGATTCACTGAAACCATGTTATGAAGAAAAATGATCAGAAATTATTATCCACAAAGGGGATACATTTAATAATTTATTGTATGCTGTTTAAATTGGAGAAAGGGAGAAATGTCTCAGGTCTATTTTAGAAAATTTATTTCAATTTTCTTTTTAATTAGGAAAGCAATATATTCTAGAATGATACTATTATTACATCACTTTCTGGATTCCAGACAATGCTAAAATCTTCAAATATTTCTTTCAATTATGTTTAGATGATTGTGGTTTCTTAAGTTTATCTATCACTTATCTACCCTTTCTCTATTAAAAGAACTTTTTAATGTTTTATTTATTATTGAGAGACAAAGAGAGACAGAACACGAGCATGGGAGGGGCCGAAAGAGGGAGAAACACAGAATCTGAAGCAGGCTCCAGGCTCCAAGCTGTCAACACAGAGCCCCATGCAGGGCTCAAACTCAGGAACAGCGAAATCATGACCTGAGCCGAAGTTGAATGCTTAACTGACTGAGTCACCCAGGCACCCTGATCCTTCCTCTCTTTTTACCTGATTGCCATAACAAGTCATTTTTACTAAAATGAGATATTATTAATAATCATTACATTAATTATATGGTATCCATCACATAGATGTTCTCACAGTATTATAGAATGAGATGGTTTCATATTTTTATATATTAAAAGCTATAATAAACCCTTAAGTAATTCTTACCATATGCAATACCTCATGGTAATTATTTTGCTTAGGAAATTTTTTTATACCTACAAAAACACCTATGAATGGGGCATTAAGAGCATCCCATTTCATATCTGAGAAAACTGGCACAAAGAGGCCAAATAGCTAACCTAAGAAATGTGAGAGACAGAATAATGGTCCCCTAAGGACACATTCAAATCCTTGGAATCTGTGAATACATTACAAGGCAAAAGTACCTTTCCAAATCTGAATAAGGTCAATGGACCTTG
Source organism: Suricata suricatta (assembly GCF_006229205.1). NCBI lineage: Eukaryota > Metazoa > Chordata > Mammalia > Carnivora > Herpestidae > Suricata > Suricata suricatta. Next base: position 88,703,385 of record NC_043706.1, on the reverse strand, counting down.
GGATTGGAAATAATTCTGGATTACCCAGGTGGTCTGAGTGTATCCATAGGAGCCCTTTCTCCCAAGGTAAGCAGAAGGAGGTCAACTAGAGAGATTCAAAGCATGGGAAAAACTATCTACCATTGCTGGCTCTGAAGATGTAAGAATGGAGAGCATACTCTAAGAAAAGGAGTGCTTCTAGAAGCTGAGAATGACCTCCTCTCCCACCTCCTTTTCTCTGCATTCTGACATGTAACCCAAGTTGGGCCTTTTTGCTAATTTTCAGTATTCCACATTGTGATTTCCATTATATAATACTTAACATGAAGATCAAACTCATTATTCTCTTTTCCTTTTCAGTTTTCTCCTTTCTTCATGTTATCCACCTGAATTTCCATGTCAATATGTTCTTGCTTCATTAGCATTTATTACTTCTTTAAAGAATCTATTTCTCTTCCATATTCATTCATTGGATGCCAAGCATTTTTTAAAGCTAGCCTTCAACTTAATATGCATTATATTTCAGAGAAATAAAAACATTGTTTAAACTATTTAAGTGTTAAGTAAAAAATACTGTACAATAAAAACATTAATTAAGCTGAAATAACATATAGAATTATATTTTCCAATGAGACTCACAGAAACTGGAGATCTCATTCACTATTAAGCTTACACGCAATTTTAAAGTCACAAGCAAATGTGGAGAAATTGAAGGATGCCAGCACTTAGCACCTCAGAACTCAAACTAGCCAGGATGTGTCATATGAAGTCTCTGAGTGATGTATGGTGTCACAAGTACTTACATGGAAAGGAACTGTTTCAGTTTCGAGCTCGCTCCACATTTTACTCCAATAGTTACTTAGTTTACATGATATTTTCCAGGGAGCCTTAATAATCTACAGATTCCAGGTTGTTGACAAAGCAATTCCAAAGAAACCAAAAATTATAGTAATTCTTGCTAGCAAGTATCATTGTTGTGGTTGAAAAGGTGTGTCTTTGGTATGTTTAGAAGGAAATCCAACAGGTCATCATTCCTCTTTCCTTCTCATTGGTGTAGAAGAAAAAATAAATTGCAAGACTGCTGCTATTTTTTCCATAAATATTGTGCATATACCTTAAGATTTACCAATTCACCCTCCTTAAAATCATTCACATCAGTCATGTGTAATGCTCGAGTGCTAAAAATGCTGGTAAAGAAACATCACTAAAAACATTCAAATCCACATATTAATTTGTAGTTTAATCATGTGTTTACAATTGCCAATTTCTTACTTCTGCTTTGTCGTGACCCAAGTTTAATTAACTTTTCTCTCTCCCACATGCCCCTAAACTTCAGCTTACCCTCAAGCCTGAGCAAGTGCTAAAATGCCCACCCTCTACTCAACCTCTACATACAGTAATAAATCCTAAGAATCAGCTTACCGTGGAAAAACAAATTTCTTATTTAGCTATGCAATCATACTATCTTCTCATTCTGCCTTTCATACCCAACTTTTCCTTTCTGCTAGAACTAAACATTACTCTCTTTGATATTGAAGTGTTCGTAGATTTCTGGGATCAGAGTGTTCTCGTTGCAATAGCTTTTTTTGAGGAAAAGCTCTAAGTCTATACTTGTTTTTACTTGGCAGTTTCTACCTGACAATTTCATCTGCTGCTCGTGGCTAATTATACAGTTTTTACAATGGAATTAAGATATATCGTTGTGTCTAAGTATTTTTGTTTCATTGTAGAGTTCAAAAACACTGATTTCTGGAGTCAGACCTCCTAATTTTAAGTATCAGCTAGCCACTTACTCGGGCAAATCACTTTATGCTCATTGAGAATTTTCCTTATCTGAATATTTAAAAGAGAGATATGATCTCTTATATGTTTGGTATGATGTTTAAATGGAATAATATTTTTAAAATCGTCAGATTTGGGGCACCTGATTGGCTCAGTCAGTTAAACGTCCAACTTCAGCTCAGGACATGATCCCGCAGTCAGGGAGTTCAAGTCCCACATCAGGCTCTGTGCTGACAGCTCAGAGCCTGGAGCCTGCTTCAGATTCCACATCTCCCTCTCTCTCTACCCCTCCCCAGCTCATGCTCTGCCTCTTTCTGTCTCTCAAAAATGAATAAACATTTAAAAAAAATTTCCTTTAAATGTTCAGATTAGCTTGTGAATAGTAAATTATTTTAGTTAGTATTGATACTGTATTTCCTCACAATATCTAGTTTCTTTTGAGTATCTCTTATTCACAAAAAATTAATGAAAACACCTGTTATGTTTTAATATCTCAAAAATATCACGTAATAATCTGATATAAAAATATTAAAGTTCTTGATACTTTAAAGGAAAATGAATGGCACTTAAGAAAATAAGAGAATTATTTTATCATTTATCATTGTATGGGTATATTTTTTTACCATACAGTGGCATCAAAAGATTATTACTAAAACATATACTTTATTAAGCAAAATACTAACTTTGTAGCCCAGAGTGCTGATTCGTCTTTCTATGCTGAGTCTTCACAAACTAAGTGGATGTAAATTTGAGAGAAGATACATATATCTACACAATCCGTGATCAAGAAAGAAGGATCCCACTATAAGTAAAATGAAACTGTAATCAATTCAATTAGTCCATATCAAGAGTAATTCTAGTAATTTACATTTTAAGAATCTACAATTTCAATATTAAAGGAAAATTCTTGGTTATATACTGGTTTAAGAATGAACTATTGAGTCACTGTGTTTCTTGGTCACAAATCCAAGTAAATATATTTTGAATAGATTATGTTTCAATGCTATTTTTAAGTCACTAAATCTATTTCTTCCAGCATATTCCAGTATCAAATAAAAATGCTAAAGTTTAAATGTTCAATTTCACTTCCTATGAGGAAAAAACATTCTACATTTCTCCTTAAGAAACTCAGTCAAGAAATACCTTGATTAAAAAGTTAAATCACAATATGGAATGTTAAAGAGCAAAGCTAAATTTAAAAAATTGATTTATATCAAAATGATATTGTAAGTTTGTCAAAAATTATTTGAAAAAAGTGACTGTTTAAAGACCCACCTTTTGCTGATGATGTGCCACATCTCTCAGGCTGTTCTATTAGAGACAATGGTGGTAATCTATAGCTTTGGTTTCATGACTCAATTAACAGTATCTGGTATAGATTTCCAGTGAGCTCTATGTATTATTGACATAATTTACTAATGAATAGATTTCTCTTGCAAACCCTTTCTCAGTAGAAACTCTTTCACAAAGATTTTAACCTGCTTGCTTCCCACTATTTGGTATCTTAAAAAAAAAAAAAAAAGTTCTCATTGCCCTTCTGAGGCTGTGCTGATATTAAAACAAGATTACTCTCTGGAAAGATGAATTGCCAGGGCTTGAAGACCTCTGTAATTCTCAGCCACCTGAAGATTACTACTACTACACTCCCTGATGGCTGTCACCATGATACCAAACTTGTGATAAAAGTACAAAGAGGTATAAAACTAAAGACTAGACATGCTTATTGTGGTATTGGTATTTGGAACACCAAATCTTGTCTTTTGAGTTTATTATATTAATCAAATTAAAAAAGAGAATTATCAAAACTTCATTAACTAATGGTCCTCAATAACAAATTTGGATGGCTCCAAAAAAAAAAAACATCATTCATTAAAAAAAAAGTATATAACGAGTTTGCAAAAAAAAAAAATCAAATTAAGATTACAAACATTACCTTTTTCTATAAAACAGTTGTATATTTTAAAACTTTTATGCCTAATATACAAAGTATTTATTTTTGATGAATACTAATATAATGAATTAATCTTTTGTTGCCCGATAGCAACCTCTTGGTGACTCTGTAAATATTAAATGAGAAGATATTAAATATATTTATGATACTAAGGTTAAATGTTATCTTACTGAACTATTAGAATTATGATATTGAAATATGTTTGTTCTTCCCTAAAAGAAAATAGGGTTTAATATTATCAGCAACTCTATTTTAAACTTTTCTCCTTCGGATTTATTATAAGACTTTTTCACAAAAACACTCATGAAAACCATTTGCATACAGTACTGATTTGTTACTTATTTTGTATATTAATAATAAAAAACATTGTAAAGAAGTTCAGAAATTTAAGTATTTTTTATTAATTTTTATTTTAGATTGATTTCTCATTATCAATTCAGTGAAAAATACCCTTTGTATATATAGTCACATTTTCAAGCCTATGCATTATTATAATTATATATGTCAATAACCATTTTGTACTAAATATATAATTGTTTTAAATATATATATCATCTAAATAACCTCCCCAGTTCAAGGTTTTCTTTTTTGTGTAATTTCTACATGTGTGATATTCCAAGTACAAAATACAGTGTTCAGACCCAATTATATATTAAGATTGCTTAACTTTTACTGTATCTATAGCTTTCATATTAAAGCATCATAGTCAGTAGGAATCTATGCTAGTACAACCTTGAGTATAAAAGAGATCATAGAACTATTCCCACGAGAGGCTGGAAAACCAAAACTAAGTGAGACTTGGATTGTCATCTACACCACAATTCAATATGACATTTGGTTTATGCTCAAGATTTACTTTGTAGGAAAACCTGAGACAATTTATATAGACAAATTTATTTTATAATTATCTCAATGTAACTTATAATGCAGTTTCTATATGGTATAATGCTGGCAAAATTGAATTGATCATAACAAAATCTATAGTAATAATATGAATGATTAAATGTATTGGGCAATTGAGCCTAAACTTCCATAGTCTTCCTATGGAAGCTAATTAACCAGAGGGGGAACTAGATTTAGTTAACAATTAGTTACAGATTAGAGGATTAGAAAAAGTCTATTGCTCATCTACCCATGCTTCTGATTGGGAAAATCTGTTAAACTGAGTGTGTAAATTTTTGTAAAATTAAAATAACTATTGGGTTTTGTGTCCATGCATTTCTTAACTAAGTATATAGAACATCATAAAAAGTATACCATGATAAGGGGTTCATTAATTACAAGAGGGATTTAAATTGTGTTTGTTTTCAGTGGCCACAGAGTACAATGCTCTCTATAGATTATTTCATAAATGTGTATTTTAGGTCTCATCAGAGGCAAGGGGATGTGCATAGATAATGCTAATACACCAATAAATATCAAAAGGTCTTTCTCAATATCATTACGAATTATTTCATGGAGAAAAGTTTTCTTTCTTTCTTTCCTTCTTTTTAGCCCATATGTCAGGATTTCTTTTAGTTTTTTATTTTGTTTCCATCTGGAGAGGCATACTTAACAGCCCATCCTGGGTTAATGCATGCTTTTTCCTATCTTTGTTCCCTAGCATGCAGTCTAGCTATCTGTTGAGTTTGTTTTATTCATTTTATTAAAGCTATGTTACCAGGCTAATTACCATTTTTTCTCTTTTTTCTGAAATAATTTTCTTTCTTAGTGGCCAAACTAGAGCAGTGCAGTCTTTCATCATGTATGTGACTTTTTAAAAAGTAAATTCTTCTTAACCCTGGACTCTGGACAAATGTTAATGTTGGTATTCCAAACATGTAATCTGAATTATAGAAATGTGTAACTTGATGAAAATTCTCTAAAGAACATAATACATTGAGCAGCAATAAAGAAAAATGGAGTAAATGACAAAATAAAGAAGAAAAAATTCAGATATTTTTAGACAAAAGAAGAAGAAAAACATAAAATAGAAAGGGAGAAATCAGGAGAAAGAGATGAGATAGAAAAGGGAGGTGTATTTATTTGATGTATTTAAATAAGAATGTAAGTACCAGAAACTATATCCTTTTACTGAAAATAAATACAATCACATGTAGTAACTGTCCTGCAGTAGGACAATTATAAATCACAGAAGGATGTAAATGTAAGTAGCTCAAGAAGGCATAAATCTAGACGCATATACTATGAGGCTCTAAGGAATGAAGAGTGACAATAAGTTAATTATTTGAGATTTTAGAGAATTCTTAACCATTAGCTTAGTCTTCTTTGCAAAAGAACATACAATGTTTGCTCAGAGAAGCCAGCAGTATCATTGACTTTAGAAAGTTTTTGGTTTCCTTAGACATGGAGATTATGAGTTTTAGAAAGAAGGAAAAGTTTGCCAATAAATTTAGAGCAGGGAATTGACCTTTAGGAAAAAGAAAATCAGAATACTTAGACCAGGGTGGTAGCCACTGTTCAAGTTCACTTCTGAATGTGACTATTAATGTACTTGCTATGGCCACTGGTGAAGCAAACAAACAAACAAACAAACGAAACTACACCCAAGTCTGGAAAGATCACTATAAAGGCTGACAGTGCTAACAGAACTAATGTTTAATATGAATCACGTGTGAGGGGCAAAACAGTGTTTCAATTAGATTATTTATAGAAAATATATGCTAAGCAATGAGAATCACATTGTAATTTAAAAGATCCAAAACAATATGAATAGCAGAGTGCAGACTGAATAATAAATAATAGCATATCAATAGAAGTCAAAGTCCTATAGACTTCATTTTTGTCCCTAAAGGAAGTCAATTTAGTTACTGAGTGATGTCAGTATAGGCTAGTGAGAAGTTAGATGTTTCAGAATAGTAGCAGTAAGTAGAAAGTCCTAAACTGCCTATTTTTTCCCCATATTTAACATCTCTAATATCAGAGTACATTGTTCCTTGACACCTACCTTATAGTTGTTGTTTAGACCAAAGTCGTGGAATTTTCATTGTCTGTTCATACATGCATTTGATTGTTTGCCCTGTTGGTATAACAGTACAAGTAAAACTCCTTGTTGTAAAAGTCAAGATATTATTAAAGAAACATTTGGGAAAATAATATGAATATTAATTGTTGTCTGAAAACCTTTTATGAAACCTTCCAGTAAGATCAAGTAAGTGATAGCATCACAATGTGCAGAGACAGTATCTTGGAAAATATCCTGAGAGCAAAGTACTATAATAGGAAATATTGCATCACTAGTGATGCATTGAAAATTATACCCTCTGCATAAACATATATATCAATATTTCTTAAGTCAAAAGGTGATCCAAAGAGTCACACCCTAAAAGTGTACAAGTATTAAGAATTTCCTAACAAATATATTTTGTTACATTATCCTTTTTATATGTATACAAATTAGTATTATAAAACTTTGTGATTCTAAGAGTTCTTATAATGAGTATATAATTAACATATAATATCTAACATAAGAAAGAATATATTGACTTTTTCTTTTATATTGGTTTATGAGAGAGGGCAGGTGTCACATTTCATGGTGGCTTAAATTTGATGAAAACATAGTATATAAAGGGACTATATGAATAATGTGGGAGGTCCCACAATGATTATTGGAATAAGCAAGGAGATATGAAGAAATGAGAAGTCACTCTTTATTAGATGAAGTGTAGCAGAGAAAACAACCTCCACAGTAATTGTTTCAGAGTGATGAAGCACAGAAGTGATTTTAAAGAGTTTTTGGGAGACAGAGATACCCTGAAGATATATGGCAAAAATTCTGAGAAAACAATAAATATTAAGAAGTATGAACAGGGAGAGGAGCTAAGATGGCGGAGAGGAAGAGAGCTCTGTAAACTCCGTCTGCCCCATTGATCGAACTGAGAAGAACATTACTCTCATCTGCAAGAGCAGAAGGAGAAAATATGGACTCCAGAAGGAAGAGAACCTGAAGAATACCTGAGTGAGTGAGTGCGAACTGGGGAGATTGGAAAATGGGCCAGCCCGAGATGGGCAGGGCAGGGGAGGTGGCAGCCCCAGCCCAACGCAGGGCAAGCACGGGGAGCCCGAGAGACAAAGGGAAGAGACAGAGAGACTGAACACGCTCATAGTACTGTCTCTGGGGAAGAGGTAAGGAACACTTAACAGCGCTTGGAGAAGCTCACTCCATAGATAACTACTGGGTAGCCTAAATCCCAAACCCAGGTGGTGCTCAAGGAAAGGAACAGCTTCCAGCCCAGCTCCATCTTGGGAAGGAGTCGGCCACCACTGCAGTGGCGGTGTCAGGGGTGCTCACTTCGACCTCGGTTTTGGGAGTGGGAACACGCACCTCATTTCCACAGCGCATCCCGCCTCCAGCATTGGCCGTGCGAACCCTGAATCCCGGGTGCCAACAGGGGAAAAAAAA
>NC_043706.1:88668137-88695171 GCF_006229205.1 Suricata suricatta | reverse complement strand
ATATCTCACTTTCATTCGAGTCAGTTTCTGGTGATTTATCTTGTTCCTTTATTTGGACCATATGTCCTGATTTCTTTATATTTCTTGACTCTCTTGATTGGTGTCTGCCCAAAAAACAAAATAGCCACTTTCCCCAGTCTTCATGAACTGCCCTCATATAGTGGTAGACTCTCACTAATCAGCCTCATTAGAGATTCTGAAAGCCTTTCAAACTTTCAAGGTAGTTTAACCCATTCTCTCTGTTTTTCGTTGTCCCTAGGTGCCTAGAATACACTGGATTTCATCAGAGCTCTGACATAAGTGGAACTCAAACCACTTCTTTGGGCCTTCGCCAGAAAATTTAGATCATGAGAGAATTCATTGAACTATTTCCGTCCCCAGGGAAAATCTGGAGTCGGTGGGTTTTTTTGCCTGTTTGCTCTGTCCTAAGTCAAGGAAAGAGGCTGTCACAGCTGCCTGCTAGATCAAACTGTCATCTTTGTTTCTCACTGGCTTCCAGATGGCTAGAGTATGCCATGTCTCCTTCGCACTCCAAGACAGTCAAAACTGAATCCGGTCCTTTGGGTAGCCCCCTGAAAAGTTGGGGCATTAGATGTATGGTTCAACTCTCTCCCACTCCAGGGAAAAGGTGGGTGCTGGGTTTATTTATCCACTTGCTTATGCTAATATGGTGGGAGTGGCTATGGTGAGTGTCAGTCCAAAGTTCCACCTCTGTTCTTACTAGCTCCCAGATGGATAGATTACGGCAGGTCCTGTCAGCACACGGACACAAGCAAGACTAAAACGAGTGCTTGAGTAGACCACGGAAAACTTATAGTATTGAAGGTAAAAACTCCTCCTCTTTCCCCAGGAGGAGAGAGAGAACTTTTGTGTTCCAGAGAAATGTGTGTTTAGAGCTTCCTAAGTACTGTACATGGCCCTCCAAAATGATTGTGCCAATTAACTGTTCCTCCAGTATTCACTGAATTTCTTTTTTCTTTAGTCTGTTCCTAAATTTTCTATTCTGTTTCTCATTCACTGTGTTTATTCTTGCATATCATCACACTACCTCAATTTCCATATCACCAGATTGGCCCCATTGGTTCCTACAGGACCAGTCCCCTCATTTCCTTCCTTATTATTATCTTGGCTATTCCTGGATACTTTTCTTTCCACATAATTTTTTTTGAGCAGCTTACCTAGTTCAAAAAAAAAAAAAAGAAAAAAGAAAAGAAAAGACTCCCTTGGATTCTTTATTGGTATTACATTAAATTCTTCTTATATCAGGTATCTAAAATAGTCAAATTCATAGAATCAGACAGCAGAATGATGGGTTCTAGGGGCTGAAAGGAGGGGGTAATGGAGAATTGTGTTTTACCAGACATAAAATTTCAGTTATGCTGGATAATTAATAGGTTCTAGAGATCTATGGTACAACATAATGCCTATAGTTAATATTACAAAAAAATTTAAGAGGGTTATCTCATGTTACTGTTTACCACAATAAAAAGAAATATTAAAAAATAACTTGTTATATATATGAATATATGTATATTTAATAAGTGCATACACACACACACACATATATATATATACACTATTTTTAAAGAATTATTACATTCATTACTTCATAAGTGATCTGACATATTCACCTGCACTCTAAAATCTTGTTCTGGTAAGATTAAGTTGAATTTTCTCCTTAACGTGTTGTATATCTAATATGACTGTCTTTGATCTTTTTCTTCTCTTTACTGGCATTTCTTTCTTCTCCTTCTTTGGATTTTTGTAAAAGATGCATTCACCTTCATTTTAATTTAATTTTTGACTATGCTTTCTACTGCATCTCTGTTGTCATATTCTTTGTTCATCTTTGTTGTCATTGATGTCTCTTTGTGGTTTTCTTTTTATCTAAAACTTCTATTCCATTCAGCTTTTAATCTTTTAAACCTATTCTACCAACACTGTCTCTTTTAATCTTCTCTTGGTGTCCCTTTTTGTTGTGGTTCTTGATCTTTTGATTTAGTTTCTCACGTTATCAAAAATAACTCACTGTCCTATTTTGTTTTATGATCTAGAATCTTAGATGATATTTATTTTATAATAATGAGGCAAAAGTTATTATAGGTATAAAAATGTTTAATGACATGCTAATTCATTAATGTCAGACTCAATTTAATTATGAGATATTCTGTGCTGATTGAAATATTTCACATTAATAACAATACTGCCTCCCATAATAAAAATAGAAGGATTCCCCAAAAGCACCACTATAGCAACCAGTTAATAGTTGTGTATAGTGTTTTAAAAAAAGGGGGAAATTTCACACAAAATTTACTTTTTACTTCTTTATAATTTTGTACATATATGTATATTTAATACTTTCAATAGCTCTGATGGCAATATTTAAAAAATAATTCATAAATGTATGGAACAATATTGCTAATTTATAGTAATTGAATGTAATAATAGTAAACCAAAAATCATTTAGGACATAAAAACTTCAAACATTGCTAGAAACAGAGGGAGCTAAGCCACAAATGTTAAAAAAATTAAAAAGTATTGTGAGTAGAAGTGCAGGCTACCCCTTTTGGCATTAAGTGTTTTGAAACTCAAGATCAAAACCTAGAATATCAATCAAGCAGAAATTTTTTCCCCTATAAATCTTTCTTATAATTTATAACATATATGTGTATCTCTACATACTTATACATATATTAGAGTTACTTTTTGCTAACCATAGCATAGTAAATGATTTTTTTGTGTGTTACTTTCAAATTTAAACCAAATTTACACCATCGCTGAAAACCTCTATAGAAACTTCTCTGTGCTATATTCTGATACCTGAAGATGAATAAAGCAGAGTAATTTAACTTAATACTATATGCTGATACTGTGCTGAGTGCTTTATGTGTTAATTCATAAGATCCTCATCCTTACTGCAATATTGTTAGTTACAAGGAATGTAATTATATATATATACATATATATATATGTATATGTGTGTGTGTGTGTGTGTGTGTGTGTGTGTGTGTGTGTGTGTGTAGTCAGTTAACCAAAAAATATTTCTCATATGTATTTAGTCTTCATCAGAATTCCTGGTTCACAGCTCCCAAAACCCTTGGAATCGTCTTAGTGATAAGAGCCACAGAAGCATCTTTTGTCCTTTGTTCAGGAAAACATTTCAGAGCCATAAAGGTGAAATGGGTGTGTGGCTATTCATAACAAGCCCTTTCCACCAGGAATGGGTTTATGTTAATGAATTTGACTTTTGGAAAGTTCCAAGGATGGGGGCTGGTTGCCAGGGGGACTAGCTGTGAATTAGAGGGTTGAAAATTTCAATCCCACCTCCTGTTTTCTTGAAAGTGGGGAGGGGCCAGAGGTAGAATCAATCACTAACGGCCAAAGTATTAATCAATCATAACTATGTAATGAAGCCTTCATAAACATCCAAAAGTAGGAGGTTTATAGGACATCCAGGTTTGGGGACCAGAATGCTTCCATGTGCTGCTGTGCTGTATCACAAACCCCAGGAGGAGAATCTTATTTATGTGAGGCCTCTCCCTATGTAATTCTTCATTCAAGTGTTGATTCCTGTCCTTTAATATTCTTTGTAGTAAATTGGTAATCTTATTAGTAAATGGTTTCCTAAATTCTGTGAGCTGCTTTAGCAAATAAATCTAACCCAAGGACAGGGCTGTGGCAACTTCTGATTTATAGCCAGTTGGTCAGGAGTATGGGTAGCAACATGGACTTGTGATTGGCATCCTGATTTGAAGGGGGTTATTGGATCCTTAATTTGTAGCCAGTTGGTCACAAGCATAGTTAACAACCTGGATTTGGGATTGGCATCTGAAGTAAAGGCAGTCTTGTTTGCCTGAGCCCTTGGTCTCTAATTTTAGTTCCAGGTAGATAAAGTCAGAGCGAAGTTGAACTGAGATGAACTGGTATCTAAAAATTCTTTGTTGGTGGGGGAAACCCCTTTTCACATATTGGAATTGGGGCCAAGAACTCAAATGACTTACTCTCCTTATCTCTAATTAATTTTTTTATCAACTTCTATGTGTATAAGTTCTTATCATCTATAAATCAATTATAGTTATAAAGAATACTTATATAATGATTTTTTTAAATGTATTGTGAAGCAATCTAATATTGATGTAGAGGAAAAAATAATTTAGAACCAAACCATCTATGGCCATTCTATCTTAATTGATGTGTCAAATTCATGCTGGCTGGAACTAACTCTCTGAACTGATTATTTTGCTTAACACTGGCTTCTAAGAGTTGGAGATGGAACAATGAAACTTTTCCTACCTCCATAATTCTAAGCAAAAGGGGTTCCTGGAGTAGATGACAGCCATATTTTAATGATTCTTTCACTATTACATTATACAAAGAACTAAATAGAGTATGCCGAGATAAATTGCTCTCAATTACAAGCAGATAATTAAGTATCAGGAAGGAGGCAAAGGAAGTGTCTCTCATAAAAGGAAAATAGAAAACCCTAAGAGATAGTGAATGGCAGAAAAGTAGGAGAGAGGAGAAATTTAGAGCAACTATGGGTTACATGAATATTTTATGTCCTTTGTTGTCCTTCCTGTTTATTAAATGCAAATGTCTGTGTCCTGAACTTTCAGTAGAGTCTGCTGCCGGAGTCTGCCACACAGTCTTTGTCTGTTTGCTTTTGGTGGAATTTAAAGAAAAGCCATAGTCTCATTTCTGAAATGACATTACCTGGAACAGAAGAAGATATAATATAAAAATCAAATTAATATTACAAAGTCATGTGTCCTTGTGTATATGTGATAAAACAAATAACAACAGCCAACAAACAAAAAATCAAAATAAAAAAACCCATAACATCCTCAAATACCTTCCATTCACCACCCATCTCTGAAGAGATTAGGGAATTTACAACAGGAACGTGGTGTGATTCAAAGTATCTGTTTTGGGGTACATGGATGGCTTAGCTAGTTAAGCTTCCAACTCTTGATTTTGTCTCAGGTCATGATCTCATGGTTCCTGAGGTGGAGCTCTGCGCTGATGGTGCTGAGGAGCCTGCTTGAGATTCTCTGTCTGTTCCTCTGTACTTCTCTCTCTGACTCTCCCCAACTCACTCTCTCCTCATGTGTGCTTTCTCAAAAAAAAATTTAAAGTATCTGTTTTTGAGTTATCAAAGAAACTTTGATAACTTTCAATCTTTCTCATTAGAAAGATTGAAAATAAATTATTATGTATGTTATATATTTTATTGTTATCTATTATATTGAAAATATTGAACATGTTATATTAGGTCCAAATTACCTTGGGCCTTGAAGAGGCTTGATATGGGGTTCTACCTTTATACTGAACACAGTAAGAATCCTTTGAAGTGTGGTAAGTAGGGGACATCTGTGATTTGACTTGAACTTTTGACAGAACACAGAATGAAACACTGATTTCAAGGAAGGTGAGAATGGCTTCTGAGAGTACAGCAAAGTATTATTAAACTAGTTGAGGTTGAGAAATAATAGGGGCTTAGGCTACTTTGATGAAGCTGCTAAATTTCCACTATAGATAATTTCATATATATGTGTATGTATGTGTGTCTGTGTGTAATGGGTGTAAAGACTGGTTGGTAGGAAGAGTTGGTAGAATTAGTGGACATTTAGGAAAAAAATTACATAGAAATAAAACCTTAAAGGTAACAGGCAATTCCAGTGAATGCATAAAGCAACTGTGGCACATTTATATAGTGAATGCTATTCATTGATAAATAGAGATAAACTATAAATCTATATAAAAACTTGCATACTCTTACGTGCATATAAGAGTCATGCATAATAAGTCAGTCTGTAAGACTACATTTTTATAATAACATTTATACATTTTGGAAAAGGTAAAACTATTGAGACTGAAAATACATCAGTTGTTGCCCAGGGTTTTGAGAAGAAGTGAGATTAAATAAATTGCCAGGGTCCAGTTTCAGTAGGTCCAGGGTTCCCCTGAAGGACGGACAGTGTCAGCGAGACGGAGATGAGAATCGGCAGAGGCAGAAGGGAACGAGAGAGCCACGAAGTTCTTTCTGATCGGCAGGCAGGCATCTCTTACTCTCTGGTAGGGGTCTCTGCCCTGTCTGGTTCTCAAGCTTTATTTATGGTGCAAGGTACAAGGATCAGAAAGAGCAGTAAATGATTTCTCATAGATAATTTTTACAGTTTTTCAGGACATGGGTTCTGCAGAAGTTACAATTCTAGTAGTAATGATTGTCATAAAAACTTAGCTACAGGCACTCATGGTGTCATTGGGTTTTTTTTGTTTGTTTTTTTTACAAAACCTCAGGTCTAGCCATAAGGAAGTGACCTTTTACCAAGAGGCAAACAGCATTGTTTAGTAAAGGTCAATTTTTTTATGAGTAAGGGTCCTTGGGCTGTTTATAACTCTAAGAGGAAGTTCTCAGAAAAACAGGATTCTCAGGAGACATAATGCCTGCTCTCACAGTCCCAAAGATGATTGATACATTTTATTGCAGTAGTGACTTTCACAAAGGCCTTCAGGCCCAGAAGGTAGTCAGTTATCAGTTAATTGCTTAGGGGAAAATTATATATTGCATTAGGGTGTATCTAGTTTATCTATTTCCTGACCAGGTGCAATCACTCCTCAGGGACAGGGCAGGGGCACAGGCTGCTCCTGATATTAATCAGCAAAGCACTTGAGGAATGGTGCCTAAGCAGAAATGAAAGTTTCAAGACGGTAGATTTTGGGAGCTGTCTGGGAGAAAGAGACTGTGCAAACTTGCTGTACCCTCACCAGGAATTTTCACTCTACTGGTGAGTTCAAATAGCTCCCAACAATAAATGAAGCTTAAAATAATTTTTTTAGGACAGTGAAACTATTCTGTGTGACATAAGGATGGTAATTAAAAGACAAAATATATTTTTTCATGTTGAAAGTATTTTTATATGGAAAATGGTAGATATATGACATTATAGATTTTACCAAACCCTTAGAAACATACAGAACACAAAGTGAAACTTAATGTATGTGAATTTGAAAATATTAAGGAGTCCCATGGTCCACAGGAAACTACATAAAGAGAAATTTTATGTTTTAAATAAGTGGAAAACTTCACTGGTGGGAGAAGGCATAAAGGTGCTGATCTAAGTCTTTGGAAATTACTTTGTCTCACAGACTATAGGCAAAAGGAGTGGTGCATAAGCACTGTACTCTAGGTGATAAAGTAGCTTCTCATGAGGATATAGGTCAACAACTCTAAAACAACTATAAATGAATATTGTCTTCTAACAATTTAAGTAAATGGTTGTCTGATTGTTGCAGATAGGTTTCTAACTGTTGGGGTGGAAGTTTACAGATAATCAAGAAGAAGAGGCTAGAATGAACCAAGAGGTGATGGATTAAAATTGGAAACAAGAGTATGAGTGGTATTCAGCTAAATATAGATACAGATGGTTACATATACTGATTAGAATACACAAATATATTTCCTTGCTCTGTCATATATAAACATCAGGAAACAATGATACTCCAGTAGTACAAGCTTACTTAGTGCCCATATCTTGGTTTCTAATAACATTTTTCAATACAGGAACAAGAAATTTCTAGATAAATCAATGATTCTGAGACCAGGAAAATAGACTAGATGGGCCTGGGCATCTTATAGTTCCAGAAAGTAAGAAAGTACTGAAACAAATAATAACAACCAAAAAAGAACTATAACTATAGGAATATGTCAAACAGGATCCAACTAAAAGATATCTCGGGGCGCCTGGGTGGCTCAGTGGGTTAAGCGTCGGCTTCGGCTCAGGTCATGATCTCATGGTTTGTGGGTTTGAGCTCCTCGTCGGGCTCTGTTCTGACAGCTAGCTCAGAGCCTGGAATCTGCTTCGGATTCTGTATCTCCCCCCACCCCCCTCTCTCTCTCTCTCTATCTCCTGCTCATGCTATCTCTCTCTGTCTCTCAAAAAAAAATAATAAAAGATATCTCAATGGGAAGAATTAGAACAATTTAAGTAAAAGAAAAGTTTGTATTGGATTATAACCAAGTGTAGAATATAAGTATCCATGAATTCATAATGATATAAGCAAACGACTGAGCAATAAATGAGAGAGAAGAGACAAATCTACTATGCAGAAGAATTCCATATAATTTATTCTCCACATTTAAGGAAGTTGATGATAATGTCCCATTTAAGAGTGCACTGGGCATAAGTGACTTCCTTCCAAAATGTAAAGTACGGAAAGGGAAGGAAAAGAGTAACATTCCAGTGGAGAAACCCGAAAAACCCGCTCTCAGGCAGGTAACCAAGTATAATATCAACAGTGATAGGTCGCTTTGATAGTATGTATCCGTTATAAGTAGTTACTTACATTACTAGTAATGTAAGATGTTAATAACTGCTGAAAGAGGATGTGAGGTAGATGGTAATTCTCTGTACTATTTTTGAAATTTTACTGTAAATCTAAAACAAAAAATGTTATTAGAATAAAATAATGATGTTGATGATGCTTGTAAATTTAATTCCTAAATGTTTACTTCTCTATGTTCTATTTCCTGAAAGATGTGGAATTCTGTTCCATGCAAACTTACAAAATATATTAGATTCATTTCTGACCTCATTGCTTCTCCTATACCAGCGTGCTTGACTTCCTCATCCTATTTTTTATAAACTTCTTTGCCTTATAAAGCCCAAACTATGCAACCTCCCAATCTTCCTCCTCTTTTCTACAGACTGGGAGCTAACTTCTACAAGGAAAAATAATCACAACACCAAGATGATAAGTAAGACATTTTGACCTGGTCTTTATATCATTTGGGTCCCAGATAACCTCTAATACATTAGCAGGAAGCTTAATTGGATATAATTCATCCCTCTGTATCTTTCATAACCTTTAAGCTTTTCTGTAGCCTTTGAATAAAAAGTGCCTCCTTCTCCAAGCCATTGTTTTCATGCCTGCACAGATTTCTTTTCTTTCTAATTTCCTCAGATCTCTATTTTGCCAAAATCTCTTCTATCTCCCATGTAGTCAACTATTTTTTCTACTCATTATTTTCTCAATTTATAACATCATCCAAAGATACTTATCCAATAAAATAAACCAAACAAATAACAATAGCAATGATAAAACA
This sequence comes from Suricata suricatta, assembly GCF_006229205.1. Classification (NCBI taxonomy): domain Eukaryota; kingdom Metazoa; phylum Chordata; class Mammalia; order Carnivora; family Herpestidae; genus Suricata; species Suricata suricatta. The sequence continues at coordinate 88,686,065 of NC_043706.1, read as the reverse complement.
CATTTATTATCGCCACTTCTCATTTCCTTTCATTGGTTATCTTACTGGGTTTTGCCTTTCCTGAAGAAAAACATCCACTGACAATGTTGTTGCCTTTGCCACCATTGGTCTCTAAAGTTCTAAGGTCAATGACTAATGTATTTTTTATTTTAATTGTTCTGAGACTTATGACACTCTTTCTATTCCCAACTTTAAATCTTTTCCCTGACACTTATTTAACATTATTTATTAATCCACCTTCATAATAATTGTGATGGTGGGTATAAAAAGTAGGTTTGGGGGATCCTGGGCGGCTCAGTCAGTTAAGCATTCAACTTTGGCTTAGATCATGATCTCACAGCTGGGCTGGTGAGGTCAAGCCCCACGTGGGGCTCTGTGCTGACAGCTCTGAGCCTGGAGCCTACTTTGGGTTCTGTGTCTCCCTTTCCTCTGCCCCTTCCTTGCTCATGCTTTGCCTCTCTCTTTTTCTCTCTCTCACAAATAAACATTAAAAAAATTAACCTTTCTGCCCCTGGATGCCACTGAATAAGCATCATTAAAGTTTCTCCTCCCACCACCTGAATCATATCTAAGTCAGAGTCTCACAAAGATCCTGAACAGCTGTGGAAGCTTTTCATCAGAGGTTTAAGCTTTGAAACAACTGATGAAAGTCTGAGGAGCCATTTAGAGCAATAGGGACCACTTACAGGCTGTGTGGTAATGAGAGATCCGAACACCAATGCTCCAGAAGCTTTGGGTTTGTCACATATGCCACTGTGGATGAGTGGATGCAGCCATATATGCAAGGCTGCACAAGGTGGATGGAAGAGTTGTAGAACCAAGAGGGCTGTCTCAAGAGAAGATTCTCAAAGATCTGGTGCCCACTTAACTGTGAAAAAGATTTTTAAAGGTGGCCTTAAAGAAGACGTTGAAGACCATAGTCTGAGAGATTATTTTGAACCGTATGGGAAAATTCCTGTATGGGAATCATGACTAGCTGAGGCAGTGACAAACGAGAGGCTTTGCTTTTATAACATTTGATGACCATGACTCTGTAGACAAGACTGTCATTCAGAAATACCGTACTATGAATGGCCACAACTGTGAAGTAAAGAAAGCTGTATCTAAGCAGGAGATGGCTAGTGCTTCCTCCAGTCAAAGAGGTCGAAGTGGTTCTGGAAACTTCGGTGGTGGTCACAGAGGTGGTTTTGGTAGGAATGACAACTTTGGTCATGGAGGAAACTTCAGTGGGCATGGTGGCTTTGGTGGCACTCAATGTAGTGGTGGATATGGTGGCAATGGGGATGGCTGTAATGGATTGGATTTGGTAATGATGGAAGCAACTTTGGAAGTGGTGGAAGCTGTAATGATTTTGGCAATTACAATTGTTAATCTGCAAATCTTGGACCCATGAAAGGAGGAAATGTTGGAGGCAGAAGCTCTGGCCCCTATGGTGTGGAGGCCAATACTTTGCCAAACCATGAAACCAAGGTGGCAGTAACAATGGCAGTGGCAGAAGGTTTTAATTACTCCCAGGAAACAAAGCTTAGCAGGAAAGGAGAACCAGAGAGGTGATAGGGAAGCTACAGGTTACAAAAGATTTGTGAACTCAGACAAGTACAGTGGTGGTAGGACCTCGCTGCTACGAAGACTTGTTTTTGGGACACCTGGGTGGCTCAGTCGGTTAAGTGTCCGGCTTTGGCTCAGGTCCTGATCTCATGGTTCATGGGTTTGAGCCCCACATCAGGCTGTGTACCTACAGCTAGCTCAGAGCCTGGAGCCTGTTTCAGATTCTGTGTCTCCCTCTCTCCTTGACCCTCCCCTGCTCATGCTGTCTCTCTCTCTGTCTCTCAAAAATAAATTAAAAAAAAAACATTAAAAAAAAAAAGAAGACATGTTTTAGACAATACACATTTGCATGGGCAAAAGAACTCAAGGACTGTATTTGCGACTAATTGTATAACAGGTTATTTTAGTTTCTGTTCTGTGGAAAGTGGAAAGCATTCCAACAAAGGGAATTAATGTATATATATTTTTTGCACCCACGCTGCTGATTGGTAAATGTAATAGCCTGATCATAACACTGAATAAATGTGACTTTAAAAAGAAATGAGTAATAAAAAATAAATAAATAAATAAATAAATATTTAAAAAGCCGGGTAGGATAATAAAAAGTGATTAAACATTGAGAATTTTAGAAAAGATGGTAAAAATGCAATTCTCTCAGGGGTAAATTTGTGCAAAGATCAAACCAGACAATGATATGAAGATATGTGGGAGGGCTATTTAAGGCATACTATACAGGAAGTGCTAAAGTCCTGAGGCAGGACCAAACTTGGAATAATCTAGTGATAAACAACAAGATGACCAATGTTGTCAGGGTTAGTGAGCTAGAGCCAGGCACAGGATAAAGGGACAAAAGAGCAGAGAGATATAAAAGGACCAGATGATTGGTGGGACTTTACATAGCAGGAACATAATAGTTTATTGTATTCTGAATGTGATGGAGTAACGTCTTGTGATAGAATTCTTTTAAAAAATAATCTAAGCTATATATAAAATTGACTGCAGTGAGATGAAAAAGAGATAGAAATTTGTTTGGAGGCCATTGCTGTAGATTAGCTGAGATGATGGTAGTGAGGTAGAGAAACAGGTATTCATTTCTAATGAATTTAAGAAATGTGCCTGTTAAAAGTATTTATTAATTCATATTAAATGTTTTAAGACTTGATAGACAAATACACATTGAACTGTATAACATTTTGCTGCTAGTGAAAATATGACAGAATTAAAAAATGAGAACTGAGCTATATATTATATTGTATGCACATAAAATACTTTTATAAAATTTTGTAAAATACCATAGAAATTTTTCCTCCAAATATAAGCTAACAAAGTTTCCTATGTAGACAACCACTGTACTAATATAGCTGATCTACTTTCTTTACTGTACTTTTTTCAGTATTGCTTATAATTAATCAGCAGATTAAAAAGTATCTCCAATAAATCAATTTGAACCATTATATGAAAGTGTCCATTGTCAAATGCAAGAAATTTATCCATAAATATGAACATTTCAAGTGATAAGATTATTCAGAAACAAAGGAAATAGAATAAGAGCATTCTTGCCTTCACTATGTAATACAAAATGAAAACTAAAGAACATCTTTTACTTTCAAAACTCGTCTCACTGATAAAATTATATCACCTAAGTTTTTTCTGTTAATGTGAAATGGATTAATATTTCCTTTATGACTTATAAACTTTTCTTTTCTATTAGGTTTTTCTCTTATTACAACAAAGCTAACACCAGGAGAAAAATTTCAAAGTAAATATGTGAACATGAGAACATTTTTTTGTATTTCTTTTTTTCTCTTTCACAAACTAATGTCCTAGTGGGAAACCTTTATGACTTTTTCAATTAATCTTTTCAGAATTATTTGATTTCTCCTCTTACAAAGACTTCCTCACCCATCATTATTTAAGAAATATATATCAAGGGATTTTATTAAATTTTAGCTTTAGCACTGCAGGAATGTACCTGATATTGATTTGGAGTTTGAGTAATAGGAATGATGTGATATGTTAGAACAGTGTTGTGGGGAGCATCATGTGAGAAGAGTTTGCAAAACAACATTAAGCCGTCAGCTTTCTTGTATTGTTTCAAAGTTTATATATATATTCTTAGTGATCTATATACACACCATAGGGTCTAAACCCATGGCCCTGGATCAAGTTTAGCATGCTTGCATGCTCTTCTGAATGAGCCAGCCAGGAAAAAAAAATACATCTAGGTATTATATCTTTTACTTTTTCTTTTATATATATACACATGTACATTTTTGCATATATATAGATATAGATTTCTTTTATAACTGAAAAGTATGGTAGCTATGCTAGTGAGGAAAATGCAGCTACCATTCCCATTGCATTCCCCCTTGTTACATCCTGCCTTATGCTTTTCTGATCCCTCCACAGAACAGTAAATTCTGACCTGAGGAATCCTTAGTCCACCAAATACCAGGTATACTGCTATAGGTTTGAGTAATTTTGAAAGATATTTAATTTCTGTCTTTTAGGATTTAATTTAATGAAAACTAATAAAACCAATAAATCCTATGCTGGGAACTGACTCTAAAATATTTGATTTTATGAGGGGAAAAATCTCTATAGCAAAAACTCTTATAAGCATCTTAGATATTTCTTACATTCAGCTTATCATTAATAAATACTCTAATTTATGTGCTAACACTTTTACTTTATGATGACCTATTTGGAACACAAACATTCATTAACCTGAATTTAAAGAAGTATTGTCAAGAGGGTTTTTTGTTGTTGTTTTTGTTTGGTTTACAGTATTTTCAGCATCAGGTCACAGTATAGATTTATTGTTCAAACTGAGTTCACTGAACTGTAAAGTGTGGGTGTGTATTTGAGAGCTGTTAGAAAAGGTTTTTTGCATAAATGCCTGTAGGAGCAATCTGTTCATGTCCAAAATAGCATTCCCTTTACTCTTCTCCTTATTTTAAACATATTCTGTGCTTTATTAGTCTCAATATCACCTATTTAAAATATAAGGATTATTTCACAATTCTCAAGAGAATTTATTCAACACTTTACTACTTTCATTGGCCTTGTTAGCTATATTATTTCCTATCATAATTCATCTGAATATTGATTTACTTCTAAATTTGTATTTTAGCATCTGAGCTTACCAAAGAAATGTTTTATCTGAAAATATGTTTACCGGACTCTTAATATAGGTCCAACAGAAATGATCCTACTTTTGTGTAGGTATCATGAATACTTTAGAAACTTCCATTATATAAAAAACATACAATAAACACATTGCAGTGGTCTGGAATTTGACAATTCACCTAAACAATAGGTAAAATCATCAATCCTGTAGGTAAAATTAAAATAAATTTGGCTGACTAAAAAAAAATCTATGCAGTCATACTCATTCCCTTGGTAGAAACTCCATTTACACTGCAGATACCACATTTTGGTAAATTGCACCACTCTCTCTCTCCCTTACTTGTTCAGTCAAAACCTCTTTGTCATTCCAAATAACTACCTAACTTTGCTTCAGCCACCAATATTGCCACCCTTGCAACATACATTACACTGTTTACTTTTCTCTATCTCCTATACACCAATCCACACTGCCAACATCTCTCACTGAGATGTTTAAAAAACTCTTCTAATTAATCTCTCTCTTACAATGTTGCTGCACTGCAACACACTTTTCAAATATCAGGCAGAATGATCTCCCAATCAAATTATAATTATTAAAAAGGTAATTAATTCTCAGCTTTTTTCCCTCAAATGTAATCACATAAAGGTGGTCTGCTTGATCACCCAATATAAAATTTCCCTTCCACTTTTATTTTCTAACAAATTTATGTATGTATCAAGAGTACATTGTTTTTCAGTCTTATATACATAGTTTATTAAAAGATAATTTTCCATAAAAGTTAAAGTCATGACTCTTACACAAATATAAAAATGTACATTAGCTAAAGATTTTTTATTATACTCATCAATAGAAGGAAATAGAAATTATAACTGGTTCAAAAGAGAATCTGAAGAACAGACACATTTAAAGTTCAGTAATATTAAGTAAACAAGAAAATGAAGAGAAAACTGGTTTCCCATAGAGTAGGAGGACAGGTACATCTTTTTCAGTTATCTACTGCTAATAAAGATGCAATGTAGCATGTAAAAAAAAAGAAAATCTATGTATAAGGCTAGTATCAACTAACCTGAAAGTGTGTGTTGTGTATAGAAATGCATAGGTTTCAATGAAGCACAAATTTCTCTCTATACCAAAATAATGTCTTGTCAAAAGCTGGCACACACAAATATCATGAGTTTTAAAATATCCTTTTTTATGGGATATTTTAAAATTTATTCAATATTTACAATATTTTTGGTCATTTACAGTGATGAGACTACTTATAAATATTTTATTCCATTTAAGTTCTTTTGAAAGACAAAAAAACAAGTTTTGTAAACTTATAGTAAACCAACTATTAACTATATAAGATAATTTAGAAATTGAAATAATCATTACGAGTAATTTAGTGTAATTGTTCTTTTGGCAGACAAGGGAAATTTAACTAGAAAGGTGTTAAGTTAGAACTACTTACACAGGTGTTATATTTATGTCCATACTGACTGAACCTTGTAAAATGAATAATCGAATGATATCGCCACTATTAGACAACACTTCAGCTTTTGATCAGCTATAATACTTATCCTATTAAAAAACTGTCAGTGTTTAATAATTCATTTATTTATACATTAATAAAACATATACCAAAGCATCATGTTATATAAGCTGCTGAATTAACCAATCATGGAACTTTCTTACTTCTGAATTTATTATGTTTAGCCCAATATCATGTTGGATTTGTTCACTAGGATTTTTATTTTTTACTAATTTATTTCCTTTCTATATATCATCCTAATTATTATATCATTTAACAAAGATATAATCAATTCATGAGATGAGCTATACTGTGGAAATATAAGTGAATGGAAGAAAAAAACGTGATAATCAATGACAGATTCAAAGATATACAAATATCGCCTTTGTTTCCTACTTAGCCTTCCAAAAGTAGAAGTAATCATAAAAATTAGAATTTAAGTATCTATTGTGCTAACCATGCTTTCCCACTTAATTCTTAATCTAACTTGATGTTAAAATGATTTGTCCAAAGTCGTATGGGCTTTCTTTGATGGAGCAGAGACATAAACTCATATATGTTTGATTTAGATCTTTTCTGGCCTTACTTTTCATTTTAACACACTAAGAAATATTTACAGTATTTGAAAGGAGTCTTGAATGGTGGGATAACTTTTAACAGATTTCAGTGAAAGACTGGGGTATGATTTACATCAGAACACTATAACTATCTGTAAACTTTCTGGTCTGTCCTTAGCTCTATTAATATTTGCTAAATAAAGATAAAACTGTTAATGTCGTCTCTGTCTAGAGACATGCATTATATATAAACCCTGTTCTCAGAGTTTACAAAACTAATGTTTACAAAACAGTATTTAAAGAAGTTGCATTGTGTTGATTTGTGAGAATAGAAGTCTTAATTGTGAAAGTGTATTTTTAAAAAAGATATCATGATTCCTCTCAAACAAAATGAACTCATGTAAATTGTCATATTCAACTCATTAATTGAGATGGGAATCAGCAAGTTGTTAAAATTACCTCAAGGAATATTTGAAAAAATAGATACATATAAGACAATTTAATAGATTGCTGAATTAGATTAAAAACTGGTTAATGTCTAACAAGGTTACAAAATACAACCTGCAGAATATTTTGTTTTAGTGAAAATAAATTATTTTTAAATCTACAAAACAAAAATGTATACATTAAGATATTCTCCTTCAGTTGTAAAGTAGCCCAGACAAGAGAAAGCCAAGTCCAGAATGCACTTAAAAATACCAGTATTCTCTTTTGACTATTTCTAATTTTTGGATACTTTTTATGACTTATTCTAATAACAGTCCAGAAAGAAGTGAGTATCTGTTGTTTCAGTCATAATGTTATCTGCAGAGTGGCTCTTTGTGTCTACCAGGGGAACTTAGACTATTACTTCAAAACATCTTTCCCAGAAACCTGACCCTTCTCCACCTTTGACTTCTTTGTTGAAGTGCTTCATTGTGTTTCCATAACAATTGCTGAATGATTTTATTTTACATTTAAGTTATAATTGGTTGAGAAGCGAATTATATCTTATTTATTGTGTATTTCTAGCATTGCATATGCCTGCTGCATTATGATACAATATGTGATTCCAAACATTTCAGTCACTGAAGTTCTATGGTAGAAAATAAATAACTGCACATAGGCACTTCACTTTAAATCATAGGCATTTTAGAAAATACATTAATAGCAAGAGCTCAGAATAATAAATATAATCTGATAGAATTTTGGAAGAGAAGACGTTGTGACTCAGAATGATAAAGGGAATCATAAAAAGTCAGTTAAGAGTGGAAGAGACAGATCTAGGGACTATGTAGCCAAAAATTAGTATAGTATTTATATTTAAGAGGCACATAATCAGTAGAAAAAAAATAAATAGGCTAGAGAGCCGATTGTCTAAACTAAGTATCCTTTTTATAGCAATTTAATAATTCAAATAAGGTATATTGGAAAGGTGATATTTAACCTTTTGTTTCCTAAATTTAATTGTATTATTAAAACAAAAAGGGAAGGTTTCTTTTAAAATCTAATTAAATTTCCTATATCTATTTTTTGTTTAGGTTTACTTTTTCATAATTTATTTCCAAAATAAGATTTTTATCTACATTTTATAAGATATACGGAAAATAAGTAAACCATTTTATGGGGATCCTGGGTGGCTCAGTCAGCTAAGAATCTGACTCTGGCTCATGTCAACATCTCACAGCTCATGAGTTCAAACCCTGTGTAAGGCTCTGTGCTGACAGCTCAGAGCCTGGAGCCTATTTTGGATTCTGTGTTTCCTTCTCTCTCTGCCCATCCCCTGCCCGTACTCTAGCTCTCTCTCAAAAATAATAAACATTAAAAAAAAGAAAAAGAAAATAAGTAAATCATTTTAGCCACATAAAAAGGTATCAACATTGCACAGCATGAATATTCATCTATAATTAGAGAAACTAAGTAACTGCTTATACATTAATCTTGTATCTGCTGATTGACAGTGGGTGTTATATATCTCTAGAACACATCATGTTGCCACTGACTTATAAAGGATTTCTTTACATACAGATTCCAAAGAAAGGTACAGTAATGTATTAAAAGTTTATTCTCTTAGTTTTCCACATAATTTTAAACTACGCTTTTGCTTTTATTTATTTATTGCAGTTTAATAAAATTCATTGAGGAGGTCCTCTGAGAAATAATGTTAATCTAAGTTCAACAGATACCAAGTTCCATCTCCCTGCAATACCCATGATCATATTTATTCTTGGGAATTATCATATTATTCAAAGACAACAATTGATTTACTGGGCCTATAAGACACTAACTATCAACCAGTAACATAGATTAGATTAATATAATAGTTGAAACCTAACAGAAATCATTACATTGGATCATGGGAGCATAGACAAAAATAAACAAACAAAACAAAACAAAAAACACTAATGTAAACAGTGACATGCTGGGGAAGACAAGAGGGAAGAGAAAAAAGTTGAATAATCACATATGAAGCACAATGCCATCAATGATTACACTGTAATCCTGTCACTGTTCTGACATAGTTTACATATATAAACTTAACTAACATGGTGTCTTGTATTTTGAACTGCTTTATAGAAATGAATAAAACATACATGAAATGAAAAAAAATTCAGGACAGAGAATTTATGTACAGGACCTAAAATATTTTTAATTAAAACCAACCAATACACATTAGAAATTATATAATTAATAATAATACTAATTTCAAGTGTGAACTTGGGAGTATTTTTATAAAAGGATTACTCTCCAGGGGGAAAAAAAGACTTTACAGAGCATTGTCCCACATAGGTGGGAAGGCATCTATTCTCCAGTGCTATCTAGTCGTCCTGTCTCCCCTACAGGGGAAAAGTTAAGAAACACTTGCTGAGATTTAGTCTTCAGATTCTAGACTGTTTCCTTACCCTCACACCTAATGACCATGCCAAGAGGGATCTAGCATAATCACAATGGGTTACATTGGAAAGAGTGATAAGATGCTGACTCTTATCTGAAGAGGGGTTATTAGGGAAGCCCAAAGACAACAAGGAATATAAAAACAAGACATTAGAGAAAAATGAGCTTCTTGCACCTTTAGCAATAACAAATATTAAGCACAGCACAATTTAATATAAAACCTCACAATAAAGTTCTTATTACCCAATATGTCATGACTGACCTTAATAAAAGTATGAGGCATACTACAAACAAACACACAAAACAAAAAAGAGGCAAAGCAAGCATCAGAATCAGACACTCTGTCAGATATGACACGATTTATTATTTAGATAATATTCTTGAAATAACAAGATAAAGAGGTGGAGAATAGGTTAGCGGTTGCCAGTGATTAGGGATGGGATTGGATGTGTGTGGCTAGAAGGGGTAGCATGGAGAGCTTTCTGGTGATGGAACAGTTTTATAGCTTGACTGGTATGAAACTGTAGAACTAGATACACACACACACACACACACCCCACACCACACACAAATGAGTACAGATAAACCTTGGGAAATTTGGATACATTTTATTGATTGTGTGAATGATATTTTTCTGGGTGTGATATTTTACTATAGTTATAAAAATGTTGGTGAAAACTGGTTGAAGGATACATGAGGCATCTCCATGTTTTGCAACTTTTTGTGACTGTAATTATTTCAAAAGAAGACTTCTTGAAGAAAGCTAAAGAAAACATATTTGAAATAGGTTTCTCTGTTTTTTAGATATCTTTCGTGTCTTTGAAGTATTAGGTCATAGAATTGAATTTATAGCTTTGAGTGTGAAAGAAGGAATTGCCATCATTTTTTATTACTAACCACACATTTCATATATTTCTAAGTAAACATATCATTACAGTCACTGACTTTTAAATTAGAAATAGGCAGAGATCTTCCACTTTTTTACAAAGATAATACCATTATCCTCTTTTTTGATAAAATTAACTATAAAAGCTATAGCACCCTCTTTTGGATAAATTAGTAGAGTCAATACTTTAACTATTAGATTATGGATTTCATTTTTTGTAAGGAAACAGTAAATCACTATATTCAAGGGTGGTGAATAATATGGCTTAGAAAATTCTAGAGAAAGTTACTAAAAACAGTGAGCAAACAAAAAGTTCCAAAATAGTTGGAAAAATTAGAATTTTTAATGGATATAGAGCAGGTAAGTATGATTCTTTTGAACTATAGTTTATTTTGACATAAAAATATTGCTCATATATTTACTTGTATGAGTAACATCTTAGAATTTTCCTCAAATTCTTTTATAAATAAAACTTATTGAATTTGCAGAGGTGGTCTATACATATCACTATTTTTTTGTGGTTTATTTACTAGGATGCTTGAGTTTTATAAGAAGGACTCTGGTAGGCAGGTATATATACCCTTACAGTCTGGCCTCAGTTTACCCTTTCAGGTTCAGCCACTGCTGTCATCCCTCTTATACTTAGTGCTTCAGCCACTCTGAACACATCTTTTATGCTCTAGGTATTTATAAGATTTTCACATTTTGTGGAAGATTATTTTCTCTGCATGGCATGCTTATAGTACACGTGATAGTACAATTGTCACTCGGACAAAATTGGAAACGTAATATTTTGTATACATTGGGCATTATTATAATCATGTCTGATGTTTTTCTTTCAACTATAACACTATCAAGTGTCCATGGCAAAGACATCTTGTTTATCTTCTTACCCTAGGCCCAACATATTTCTTGGCACATAGCATAGTTCAAATGCTGAATCAATTAATAGATGATATGCAAAGTCACCAAAAATCTGTAGTTTTTCTTAAAAAGGCTTTTATCTTTATAGTTGGGCAGCATTAGTCTATGTAGCATTATGACAATTATTTAGTTTTAGTGCAGATATATAGTACCATGCTATTAAGTAATAAGGTAAATGTCTTGCAATTTTTTAGTTGAAAAATGCTCTGTAAATGAGCTGTTTTTTGCCCTTGTGATATATTTTCTTATTTCATTACATGCTATCTGTGGAGAAAAAGGACTATATTCATTTTACTATGTGCCTTGGTTTTATAAGAAAAGTAGGACAGGATGGTAATATTCTCTATTCTAAAGACAGTGTAATCTTGAGCAAATGGATCCTGATTTAACAAAATGGACTCAAATTTTATATGTGACCTCAAACAACAGTCTACATTCTTATGTGAAATCATTTTTTAAAAAACTATAAAAGAAATGACCCATTTTTTTTACTATAAAAAACTTATTGAGGATGGGAGAAGCTAATCATCTGATGAGCTTGAAAACTTTTTATCATAAATGTGTGTTTTGTAGTGTTCAAATGATCCTCATCTTCTGATTTTTTTAACTAAAATTACTTATACAAACCGCTTAAGTGGTAGCCTTTTTATCAAGTCGTGACTTAAGCATAGTGGGAAGGCAATTAGTAGATTTCATGGGCTCAAAATTCTCCAGAACATTTTATAGATTTCAATTTCCACTTGTGTCTAGGAATTGTTTTTGCATATATAGTTGCTCAACTATGGATTTGAAATATAATCAGTTGACTATTTTTCTATGGGTCTATATCTGGGCTCTCTATTCTGTTTTATTAATCTGCCTATTCCTTCACCAATATCATAATCTTTATAATTGTAGCTTTATAGTAAGTCTTAAAGTCAAGTTAGTCCTCTTTCTTCTTTGTCAGTATTGTGTTTGTTATTTTGGGCCTTTTGCCCATCAATACAAATTTTGTAATCAGGCTGATGATATCCTCAAAATAACTTTCTGGGATTTTGACTGGGATTATGTTGAATCTATAGATCAAGTCAGGAAGAACTAACATCTTGACAAATTTGAATTCTGTATAAACATGGAATCTTCTCCAGGAGCATGGAATATCTCTCCAGTGACCTAGATCTTCTTCATTTCCTTTTGTCAGAGTGTTATAGTTCTCCTGATACGGGTCTTGTACATATGCATCGGGTGTATTTTAACCGATATATTTACACTAAATAATTCATTTTGAGGGGTAATATAAATTGTGTTATCTTTTTAATTTCAAATCCAAATGTTCATTGAGTAAAAAAATTCATTGTTTTTATTATACTAGCCTTGTATCTTGCGCCTTGCTATAGTCTCTTTTTAAGTTCAAGTTTTTTTTTATTGATTCCTTGAATTGTCTATGTACACAATCACATATTTTATAAACAAACATAGCTTTATTTTCTACCTTCTCAATCTGTGTACCTTTTTATTTCCTTCACTCCCAGAACGATGTTGAAAGAGAGTGATGAGAGACATCCTTGCCTTATTATCAATTTTAAGGAGAAGACATATAGTTCCTTACCATCAAATGTGATGTTAGCTGTTTTTTTTTTTTGGTAGATTTTCTTTATTAAGTTGAGGAAATTCCTCTGTATTTTTAGTTTGCTAAGAGTTTTTTGTAATAAATGGTGTTAAATAGTCAAAATGCCTTTTTTTTTTGCATTTATTGTTATGATTGTGTGCCTTTTTTCATTACCTTGATTGGCTAATGTCTCCCTTAAGGAACAAAAGCTCTCATGCAGGAGTTCTGTAAGTATTCCTTATTCTATCAATTCTAGTCTGTTTTTATTGGAGACTTCTAAAAACACAATGACTCCCATGATTTCTCATAACTGGCAGAAAGTCCTGGTCAAGTATTTGATGTTATTGTTATACATACTTACAGTTTGAATGGCCTGGCTTTAGATTAATAAAGAGGGTCAAATTTAGAAAGCAAAACAACTTCATTACCTAGTTTGTGCTATATGGCCAGCTTATTTAAACATTAGCCCATTTGTTTCCAAAAACTCTTTCTAAATTATAAATTTGACATTAAGAGGAAGAAACAGAGAAAAGAGCAATTCTTCTGTCACATAAATTAACATGAATGTTGAAGTTTTTTCAGAAGATTAAAGAGGGTGTCCATAAAAGAAGAAACTTCAGTAAGTTGGAGTTTACCAACAAGTGGTTTTACTGTGGAGAAAATAATTCAGAAATATATACTCCTTAATGTTTAATGTTGGATTTTAAGTTGAATACTATTCTGAGCTTTAGTCACCCTCTATTATCCACGAAACTTCAGTAAAATTAGTTTTTCTTCCAAACACTACATTATTTATAAATTGGTAAATAATGGCAGAAATGAAACCATTACATTTATCAGACATTAAGAGATCAGATAGTAAGTGGGGAACAATAATTAAGTGTGTATCAGAAATTTGGAGTATTGATTGACAAAGATAATATTTTAAAATACTTATTACCCCACTAATAATTTCACACTGCATTTACCCAGAAATACTGAGAGGAGAAAAATTCTAGAATGTGAATACTAGTAATTTTATTTGGGTATTAAAGGAAATGATGCCTACAGAATGCAGGAGATATTTGAGGGAAAACAAATAATTACTTGTATATAATGATTGTAAAACATTTAATGGGTTTTTAGTATTTTCCAGAAGCTGAATAGCTATTGGTATACAATTGTTAGAAACTTTAGTCTAATATAAAAGACCACTAAGTAGAAAATTTCAATAATTCAATATGAAGTATAAAAATATTTTAGACTATTAATTATATATCCAATTTGAATATCTCTGTGTAACTCAGGATAGGTGTATAGTAAAACATCTATTGTATTGGTCAAATAAGTATTACTGAGCATGGAAAAATTACAGTGAAAGAATTGGCAGGTTTATGACAAATCATTGTTGAAAGAAGAGATGTGAATTGAATTTCTAAGAAAGAGATAAAAGAGAGATGATCCGATGACACATCATCATCTCCTTTGGAGAAAGCGCATACCAATCACTGGCAGAAGTGAAGCCACCAAAAGAAATGAAATATTAACCCTTAAATTTAAAGAATCAACATGGTTTTGTTATAAGGCAAAAAAAAAGAGAGAAAATATAAAGATGGTGAGAGTAATTAATCACAATAAAGTTTTGGAGAAAACCTAAGATACCTAGAAGCAAGAGTGTGTGAAGATATGAAGATAGCAGGGTAGAAAAGTTTTAAGGAAAAAGATGCAGTGAAAAAAAATATAGATAATGGGACCTGGTCTGTGCATTTCTTTAGCATGGTTAGATTGGTATATAACTTTGGATTCACAAGAAAGACCTAACAGAAAGTTGGACAATAAAGTAAATGATCCTCCAATTCCTCTCTGAGGTTCTGAAAGGTACCAATTCTCTTTCACCTTGATTTTGTGTTACTGGATAGAATTTTATATGTGTAAGCGTGTGTGTGTGTGTGTGTGTGTGTGTGTGTGTGTGTCCTATGAAAAATTGAACTACAGAGAAAAAAACATAAGAATTAGTAGTAGTCAAAAAATAACAGTTTAAAAGCAATATTTTTAGATTTGCCCACAATGGTAATTAAAAAGGAGTCAAGACTGTCTCCAGGTAAAATGTACCACAATTTTATAAATTTCTTTTGAATTCTTCCTACTTGGTAAAAGTCTTAGAAGATACTTTAGTTTACTTTACCCTTGACAGTTACTATAAACAGAATTTTCAGTCAAGTTATCAAACTAAGAACATGGGATTTTGCTTATTTTATGCCTAATAAGAACTATTTATGATTAATTTGTATATTTGCAATATTCTTTATTGTGATGGATTGCATGAAAATATTTTTAAAAGTTTAAAGCAAAAGTACATAAATCAAGTTTTATGCAATGAAAAAGAAAGCATTTGTCAGATACTTTGCATTTATTCTTTTCATGGATGTCGTAGAGGTTAAGAAAACTAATTAGAGAAAGGTTAGCTCAGTTTTTCACATGCTGGATTCTCATTAATCTCTTCTAAGTACTCAATAAACACTCAGATTGCTCAATCAAAAATGTAAAAAATATTGTTTTTAAATTCCAGTAGTCTAAAACTCTGAGATTAGTGGATATGATTACATTTTAGTTTATGCAATGCTTCATTTAACAACAAAAGAAAAGGTATACTAAAATGCTAAAGTTCCCATTCATATTAATTTTGCTGATAAAGACAAAATCTATAGCTAGAAAATAAGTCTTTTTTAAGTTCCATAAGACAATTAAAATCAGAATTGTTATACTATACTGCAGTCTCCTTTCTATCATTGTATTAACATTATAATAAAGGAAACTTTAAGGCTTTGAAATTTGTGAGACAGTTTCTATGAATCTGTAATCCCAGATAATTTCAGAGAGTATGCAAGTAATATGCGACACATTTAAAAACCTATTTCTGGATTTTTTTCTAGTTCAGATAATTCAATATTTATAAGTGGTATTCCTTAAAATGATGAAGAGTGGTAGCAAAAAAAATTATTGGTCTATTTGTCATTTTCCTTATGATGTATTTTAAACAAAGTCATACAAACTTCTCCATTTGGTAAGGTCACATGTTCCCTCCTCAGGGGTAGTGACTTAGAATCATGGTGACTTAAACAGAAAAAGGAATTATAACAAATAAAGAACACCAAGAGTCACTTAGATATAAAACAAATGTCACTGAGCATCAAAAGTTCCAAGAAGACACTGTCATGATATTTATGATACACTCATTTCCATTTTAATTGGAGTCTGTGATTCATTTCAAGGCAAGAGTAGCTGCCACATCTGACTGTGGCCCCCAGCTGGGTGTCTCTTCAGTAACACCGGTCTACTGTCTTATATCATCTGACCTGTGTATTTAACATTTTAATGATTCTTTATGGATTCAATGAAATAAAAAAATATAATCAGAATCTATCATTTTTTTAAAGAGGAGATTTATTACTTTAAACCAAAAAAGATACTTGTTACAATAGTGGCACCGTATGTAGAAGCATTGTGTTTGACTCATCAGTCAAGTAGTCTCTGGCCAGCACTGATCTCTCGTTGGCATTGCTGAACAATTGTGTATGATCTGCCATCTGCATAATTTGGAGAATACAGAGGCAATGGTCTGAATGTAAATTGGCACGTTGGGTGTAGAGTCCTTCATCAGCGTGACTCCATTAATTTCTTCCTTTACATCATCTCTAGGTTGTTTTGCAGAATTGGAGCAAATTATCACTCAAAATAGCCTCCTGGCTACTTGTTATTGTTCAGTATGATCATGAGATACATTTCTTCCTCCAACTATTAGCAAATGAGTGAATATGATAAGGCTAACAAGTGACACACATTCAGGTCAGAACCAAATTCTGGGAATAGTTTTCTAGAGCCTTCCATGAACATTGGAAGCATAGAACAAGGTCACACCCAAATAACTACAGGGGAACTATATCCTTTTTTAATCTTTCTGAAATATCTCCTCTCTGCCATATAAGGAATTCAGGCTTCAAAATCTAAACATTTAAAAGAAAATATGTCCCATATATATGTAGATAATTGTCCATGTAATTTTCTGATCTCTAAGCAGATATACTACTAGAATTACCTTTTCAGACACTATCCTGTTTCCTCTCTAGAGGAATATTTCCTGGAAAAATGGATGTTCACCTCCATTCATTCACCAAAAATTGATTGCATCAATTTTGACACCCACACTGTTCTAGACACTTAAGGCTATACTAGTGAATAAAATGAACTAACTTCTTTGCTCCTGTGGTACATGCATCCTAATGGGTTGGAGTCGGGTGTGAAGGGGAGGCAGACAGAAACCAAATTAAATGAAAAAAATGCCTGGCAATCTACATGCTGGAAAATTCTCTGAAGGAAAATAAAATAGAAAAGAGAAATGGAGAAGTGCACAGGCAGTATAAGAATGAGTGAATGGGAGACCACTAACCGGGAGATGAAATAAGAAAACATTTAGAGTGTTATATGCTTTAGCTTTTCTTGAGAATCAGAAGTCATTGGAAGATTTTGAACACAGGGGTATTACTCTATTTTATATTATTTTTCCCTTTTTTTCTGTTTATTTATTTATTTTTTTAATATATGCAATTATTTTCCATCATTTACACTACAGTAGTTACAATTACACTCCAAACAGAAAAGCAAAGTAAAACATCAAAACACCAACTTCTGTTTCATGTAATTAGACTTATACAGAAATTAGAAGGTTAAGTAACAACTAGTTAATCACCTAATTTCACAGCTATCTGAAGTGGCGATCGTTATATAGCAGCTTATCTATGATACATTCAAGATACATGATACAATTTATTACTTGCCCGTAAGCTACAACACAGCCTGCTTAATACCTTTCCTTAAATTCCTCCTCTATACTACAATATATTCGAGGTCCATGCAAAAAAGGATCTACCT
>NC_043706.1:88648494-88668037 GCF_006229205.1 Suricata suricatta | reverse complement strand
TTTATGTAGGAAATGGATGATTAAGTCTTTGGTGTTGTAAAAGCAACTTCATTTAAACATAACCACCCCCACCACCAAAAAAAGAAGAGGGAAAAAAAAAGTAAAGAAAATAATAAGGGAACAACCCAAGACACACTTCCTATGGGGGAAAAAGAAACAGCATGTAATTTCTGTCCTTGATGGAATGTATTAAATAAGCAAACACCACCAACAAGCAAAACAAGTACTACAATGTAAACATATTAAGAAAAGAAAACCCTCTCACTTGCATAAATGAAAGATTGCACACAAAGAACTCACATCTTTTCAAGCTTCAATAGTAAATATTCTGCTACTATGTATTATACTGCATGGTTTGCCCAAGCTAAGATGAAACCACATCATGAATCAATTAGCATTTTGCATTTTCTTTCATTATCATTCTTTTTTTTAAATGTATATTTTGTTTTTTTAGAGAGAGAGAGAGATAAAGCATGAGTTGGGGAAAGGCAGAAAGAGAAGGAGACAGAATCTGAAGCAGGAACCAGGATCTGAGTTGTCAGCACAGAGCCCAACACGGTATACCATGTACTGTATGATCATGACCTGAGCTGAAGTCAGATGCTTAACCAACTGAGCTACCCAGGCATCTTAAGGAAACCATTCTCTGTGTATAAATTCTATATTATATTAGTTAACCTACTTGGCTTAGAATTTTCAGGTTTTTTCGGTGATTACTTACCTTAATTAAGCTTACTTCTAATGTCCCCTAATGCATATATAAACTATTGATTATTGTTGATCATTGCTCATAACCACCATTGTTTAGGAGGATAGAAATTTAGAAGACTACTGAATGTTCAAATTCTGTCTACGCTGCTTCCCAATGCCCCCAAAGGATGTGATACCTATGCATTATGTGACAGACGCCTCCTGGTATTACTTCCTGATAGGCTACCATTATCAGAGGTCATAATTGTTCACTAATGCAGTGCTCTCCAGACAAGCTAAGCCCTCATGGTATACCTCTTGGGCCACAATAGACACTTGGAAAAGTCCAACAGATTTCTCCCATCCAAGTACCAACCAGGCCCGACCCCGCTTAGATTCCGCGATCAGACGAGATCAGGCACATTCAGGGTGGTATGGCCATAGACGCCAAAAGATTTCTCAACCTACATTATGAATGTGGTTAGAGTTCTTTCCTGTAGAATAACTGGGCCCTTTGCAAACCAGTTATACCTCTTAGTGTCTCTGATTCTTTGACTTTTCATCTCTTTCACAAAGTATATTCATGCCCTGATTATAAGGACACAGATTTGTAACAACTAAAATTAAGCTACTTTTTTCCCTGAAAGAGAAAAACAAAAAGCAATTTATCTCAAAGACAATTTTCACCATCATAATCTGTGATCAAAATCAATACAGTCAAGGTTTATTGGATGATCATGCCAAATAGTATATTTTTATGAAAGACTATATCAGTCAACATTTTTATTCTTTTACATATTTCCTAATTTTAGAAGCTTTTCTCCATGTCATCAATATATGCTTTTTTATTACTCTCTCTGAAGTGGCAGATGCAACACAAATATAATTTCAGGCCAACTCTCTAAGGGGTATGATCTGGATTTTAAAAAGGCCTTGCAAGCCCTCACATTCACCATATACATATCAGTATAGTTTCATGTATTCTGTTATATAAAGCACACGTACTTGGGTACTGTTCTAAAAGCTTCATAAGTATGATTTAATTTAATGTCATGTAATATTCAAACTTCTTTTGAGAAAATTAGTATTATTAACCAGATCTTACAGATGCAGAAAATAGGCATATGAAGATTAACGCACCTACTAAGCCATACAATTAGCTTTATTTAGGGCTGAGGTGTATAACCTTGGTCTCTCGACTTTGGTACCTCTCTGGTCAGAGAATAAAGGACAAACCAGAAGCCCCGGGGTCAACAACTCCTGAATTCAAGATTTCTTAAGATAAATACTAAAAGTAAATAAAAAGCAGGGCATGAAAAGTCTACAGGAATAGAAGGCAAAATAATACAGTGATGAAGATAAGTATTCAGAAATTCCAATTACACCTTGACATGCTATGCTTTTTTTAGGATGGATACTGTACCACTCCTTGATGATGGATGCCTATTGTTTTCTCTGCTTATACATCATCAGCAGGAATTTCTTTATCAGTTATTATTCAAATTTAGAGATGGGAAATTAAGAATTCTATTTTGTGCCATCTTGAATTGTAAGAGAATTATTAAAAGAAGATTAATTCTAAAAGCTGAGGTAACTGAAAAATATAAAGTATGCCATGATCAGTAAAAGTCTTCTTGTTAAGAAATATAATTTATATCTTTATTTATTTTTATTTGAGAGAGAGAGAGAGTGAGTGCAAGAGAGTGAGTGCATGAGTGGAGGAAGGGCAAAGAAAAAGGAAGAGAGAGAAATAATAATATTAATATTAAAAATATTAATAATATTAAGCTGGTTCCACCCTTAACATGAAGCCTGATGTGGGGCTTGATCCCAAGACCAGGGATCATGACCCGAACTGAAAACAAGAGTCAGACGCTCAACCAACTAAGTCACCTAGGTACCCCAACAACTAACATTCTTGTGGAACAAGCATGTAATTAATGAACTATATGGCTATATGACTATATGGCTTTGTACATTTTAAGAACGAAAAATAGACATCACATAAACTGGCTATTGTATTTCATACTTTAAGTAAAAAACTTTAGCTCATTTCTCCTTTAGCCAATTTTACTTTTGCTAATTTTCATACAAAAAATACCTCAAAGAATTGAATATTTATTGTTAATGGTAAATTATTGTTTCTCATAGCTGATGTTTTCTTCCTCTGAAAGTCACTTTACAGGTATTTTTGAATTATTTTTTGGCGTTTTACTCCATTTCAGGGGAGGTGTTTTGATTAATCTTATTTGGTAAGTCACTTAGCATAACTACCTTTTTTCTACTTAAGAAGAGAGGTCTGCAAGATGGTTACGTTGCAGTGGTCCTTCAGAGGAAGGCCATCTAGAACAGCGTAAGGCTGAGTCTTTGTATAAATCTGAGATTCAGTTTGAAAACCCAAATGGCTGAAAGATATAAAGATACATAGTTCACTTTAGTTTTCAGAATTAATAAAGATGCTATTTTGGTCCTATACTCACTGCCTACTTTATTTTTCAGCTGTTCAGAATTCAAGCTGGAAAAAAAATATTAGGTGCAGCAAAGGGTGTGCTTTCTTCTTCCTCAACCCATTAATGCTGCTCTTGTCAATCACCAGTGCATTCCACAATACAAAATCCATGTTGCATTCTAACACTTTAGCTTAGCTACTGCCCCAGCTACACTGAATATAGCTGCTTACTTTCTACCTCCTTACATCCTATTAAAACATTACTTATTTGATTCCTTAGATGACACCCTTACCTGGTTTTCCTTTTGCCTCACTGGAAGCTAATCATTGCTGATACTTCTTATTGTTTACTTTGAGGTATGAAGTGCCTTAAGACTCAGTCTTTGACTCTCTTCTCATCTCTATCTAGATTTACTCTGCAAGTGATGGATGCCATAGGGTCACAAGGCTCTAAATACCAACTTTATATGCTAATTACTAAATTACTATTTCAACAGTGACTCTCCTCTGAATTCTAAAGTTAAATCCAAATGCTACTTGACAATTCCATTTATATCTCTACTAAGCTTCTCAAAAGTAGCATAATGAACCCTAACTCTCTCATCCCTACTTCTCAAACTTGATTATCCTTTAATGATTCTATTTCAGTAAAGGACAAGACCATCTATCTAGTTGTTTAGGACAAAAACCATAAGTTTTCCTCTTTATGTTAAGCCTGTATCCAAAAAGTAGAAAATCTATTGACCCCACTTTAAAATGCATCCAATAGAGGCACACGCACCCCACTGTTCATGGCAGCACTTTCAACAATAACCAAATCATGGAAAGAGCCTAAATGTCCATCAACTGACAAATGGATCAAGATGTGGTTTATATATACAATGTAGTACTACATGGCAATGAGAAAGAATGAAATCTGGCCATTTGTAGCAATGTGGATGGAACTCGAGGGTGCCATGCTAAGCAAAATAAGTCAGACAGAGAAAGACAGATATCGTATATTCTCACTCATCTGTGGATCAGGAGAAATTTAACAGAAGACCATGGGGAGGGGAAGGAAGAAAAATAGTTATGAAGAGGGAGGAAGCAAACCATAAGAGACTCTTAAATACTGAGAACAAACTGAGGGTTGATGCAGGGTGGGGAAGAGGGGAAAATGGGTGGTGGGTGTTGAGGAGGGGGTTTGTTGTGGTGAGCACTGGGTATTATATGGAAACAAATGACAATAAACTATATTAAAATAAAAAATAAACAGAAATAAAAATTTTCTTTGGGACTTCTAAAAAATAAAAATAAAATAAAATAAAATACATCCAAGTTTTCACCATTTCTCATCACTTCAACTTCTACATCCTACTTCCAATCCAAGAAATAGCCATGTTTCATTCACTGAACTACAATAGCCTCACCAGTACTCAACCTCAAAGATTATTTTTTCACTCACATAAGGTCTACTTGAATGTAACATCTATCTATCTATCTATCTATCTATCTATCTATCTATCTATCTATCTATCATCCATCTATAAATAATTATCCCTCACTAGAATATAATATCTGTGTGAGCCAAGTACTTTGTGTTTATTTATTTTTGTATGCCCAAGCTATAAAATGGTAACTGACATAGAGTAGATTCACAAATGCATCTATATAAAGGTGCACAAATATATAAAAAGAATCTCCAATCATGTGAATACATAAAGAGAGTGAAAAAGAATAATAATACACAAAATGTGAAAAAGGGCCAATTGGGAAAATCAGATTGCAGAACTAGGTTTCAGATATTAGAGCCCCAGTTTATTATTACATATACACATAGAGTATCAGGGGACTTTTTGGTTTATTTGCTATTGTTTTAATTCCATAACATTTCTACTCTTTTGATTCTTCTTATAAAGGAAAACACCATTCCCTAAGTATAGTCCTCAAATATTGCTATGCACTTGTAGAGTTTATCAGTAATTGAAGAGACAGCCTAGATGCATTTATGCCAAATCAGGTATAATAGTTCTTTGCATTGCATAATAATATAAGTTCATCTAATTATTAGACACCCCAAATGAGAACACTTACCCATGAGCTATTCAGATAAATTCAAATATCACAGTACGGTTGTGTTGAAGATATTGTTATGAGGTAGTGATATAATGATAAACCAACAACAAAGGAATAAAAATATCATGGTAAAAAAATTAAGGCAAGATACTGAGAGAACAAACCCTTCTTCTTTGTGACCATAGCAATACTGCTAACAGACAAGATAATGGAGGGTCTTTCTCTCCTTCAAAAGGATGGCAATATTTCTGTTGGGGTGGGGGACTGCATAATGGCCAAGCCTACCTAAATATGAATGCAGAGGGAACAGAAAAATATCTGGAATTAACAGTGGTGAGGGAATTTTAGCAACATGGAAGATTGATCAGTGGTAAATTTTACATGGCAAACCCATCGGACAGCTAAGAAGACTGGAAATAAAGGACATTCATGGCTCTCTGTTTTCTAAAGTATTTCAAAAAGACTTAGGTAGAAGATGAGTTTAAAAACACACATTTAATACGTTAACTCTTTTGAATCCCAATATTAGTTTATCTGAGAAAATATATATATAAGAAGAAAAGTAAAGATACTAAGATAATAGATAAAACCAAATACAGAAGCATGACTCAAGAGATGCATTAGACACAATGCAAGTAGAGTATATACATACATTGACATAGCAATGTTTACATATAAACATACCAGAAAAAAGACCAAGAAGTAACATGATCTATTACATGGGACATGTGGAGAACAGGATGGTAATGACACAGTAAAACACATCAGTCATACAAGACACTCAGTATATGTTCTCCATTTGTGACCCTCACTCTGGCCATATTGTTCTGGGACCAAATGCCTTTGCCCTACAAAATCAATTGCTGATCAGCAGGTATTTTTTGCCTCTGTTTCTCACTTATATAGAAAATGTATATTGGGTACAGGCACCTTCTATCTGCTAAACCTCTTTGTCACCCTCACCATCAGAAGAGACAAAGAAGAAAGAAAGATGGGATAGTTGACCATGGCTGGTGAAACAAGGATCCAGGGAGCAAGCTACCTCTCCCCCTGTTATCTGTGTGTTATCATACTATTTGTTACTTTCCCTTTCCCCCTGGGTTTTTGCTATACTTTTTAACTTCATTCAGTAACCTTTGTGACTCATGTAGCTTAATTTTCTTAGTAATTCTTTGTGCTCTGTGACCTCTGGGATAGTCTGGTTAGGAACAAATGTGGAGGCTACATTTGCATCAGTATATTTTCTCACATGACAGATCCCTTCATATGATAACTAACTGCAATGTTGCCAATAATTGGTCATTATAATATAATAGATTTATTATTGCAGCTTTGATGGTGTCCTCCACAGAACCAGAATATAAGAAAACTAATGGTAACACAGTGAAATCAATCATTTAAAACACTTAGTAAATTGGTCCAAGTATTTTTCAATGCAAAAATAAAATGTTTGCTTTGACAAGTATATATTTTCTTTGCAATTAAGTAAAATTCATATTACAGCATATTGTTATTTAATAGGTTGGCTCAAGATCTAGGAAAGCTAATAAATCTAGCAGAAGGATAGATTAGGGCATACTGTGAGAGAAAGCCAATCACGAATAGCTTGAGGCAATGACCACACTAACTGAAGTTACCAACCAAGAGCAGCTTTTACAATACAGAGTGGAGAAGCTTTTGTTCCATATTGATCTTTGAAAAGGGAGTTGGAATAACTAAAAAAAAGAAAAAAGAAAAAAAGTGTGCAGGTTTGCACACACATATTAATGTGTGTTACACTGATATCCATAAATTATAGCAAAGATTTAGACTAACATTACCCCAAAACTATCTGTTGCTGTTTAGCTAAACAGTGTTATGGCAGATTCAGAAGATAAATAGTAACAGTTAAAAAGGGTAGAAATGCCAATTTCATGATTAGAAGGAAGGACAGCATTTTCAACTGTGATATGCAGATGACTTAAAACACCTAAGAACAAATACAGGTTTTCCTCAACCAAGGGCCAGAATGAGAGAGAAGGAGAAAGAGACAGAGAGAGAATAAGAAAAGATAGAGAAATAGAATCTAGGGGGAAGGAAGGAGGATTCAATACACAAGGCACTTCCACTGTTTGTGCCCTCTGAGATGGGGGTGCAGGGAGGGTGAAAGGAAGGAAGGAAGGGAAAGAGGGCAGGTGGGAAGGAAAGGAAAAACTGCAGATGTGGTAGGACTTGCAGTGACTGCTTTTGACTCTTAAGGCCCAAAAAGAACTACAGACAAATATTCTTGCTTGAGTGATTAATGAAAGTCTAACCTGTCTCCCTAGTTGATGAAGCTTAAAACTATAAATCATACTTCAATTTCTTTTTTTAGCTCAGGCAACGAGATACAGAGAGTGTCAAAAACCATTGTATTTTGAATGTTTAAGGGACTGATTTTTTGGTTAGATTATTCAGGCCTCCTGCTTCTTTCTCTTCTGCCTCCTGATGACTGCCTTTGGGCCATTACACTCTCATTAACACCTCCACCTCTCTGGGTAAATTGCTAGGGAGAGAGATTAAAGGAAAATCCTTCTGTGCTTTGGATAAAAGCAAGAACAGAATAGAAGTTATTAGTAGAAAATTAAATTTGGTGAATAAATATAAAGTTTAGTTATCCTGGCTTGTTCTTTAACTATTTCTATGGACAATGAGAAGTTCTTGCATTGATGATTTATTTGGTTTTAGTCAAGTCCCTACATATTTCCTGCAAAATCAATCAAATTAGTAACAGGGCTAACAATGGGATAGCAGGTAGACAAACCAGGATTTCATTCACTCTTTCTCTGCCATCACGTATGAGGTGTGTGATGTTGGCAAGTTATGTGAACATTCCCATTCTCAGTTTTCTCCATAAAACTCATACCTGAACATGCTGTGACAAATTAGGTAGCATTTTAACAACTCTGTTAAAGGGGCTGAATATATATTAATCCTCAAAACATATACTTTCCTTCCTTTGTTTTCTTCCTTGTCTAAGTAAAAAAATGAAATTTAATAATTTACTTGTTTTTACTTTATTACCTTTGTAAAAAATTAAGGATAAAACTATTTTAGAACCCCTAGTACACTATGCTGCTTTAATAACTTGAACACTAATCTACCCAAAATTCTTTTTAAACAAATGATACTCTTGGAGGTTCTGTATCAAGAGTTTAGGTTGTTTTACACAAGAAACTATGCAAAAAAGTCGCTTTCTTCCCAAAGACTATGACCAGAAAAATGTATTTTCCATCAAAGAGAACAGAATGAATTATGAGTATGTGTAAAAAATACAATGCATGGTAAATAGTTAAAACCATTACGTTCTGATGCATATTTTTATAGGTGTGTTTATTTATTTTAATTTTGTTAAAAGGTAGTTTTATTCTTTAGTGTTTTAATTTAACATTGTTAAAAAGAACTGACCACACATCAAATTTTAACTCATCATATATAATTTCCTAGGCATTTATATTTGTTCTCTCTTGCTGCTATAACAAATTACCATAAATTAATAGCTTGAAACAACATAAATTATTATCTTCCAATGTTCTAAATCTGAAGTCTTATGCCGCTGAGCTAAAATTGAAATTTAATCAGTACTACATTCCTTTCTAGAGACTCTTGCAGACAATCAGTTTCTCCAGTCACTCAGAGCATTGGCAGAATGCAGTTTCTTTTGATTGTAGGATTGAGATTCCTTTTAACCTTGTTGATTTATCAGTTAGAAGTTAACTGCCAAATTGTTTAAGCTTTAGGGTGATGCTCTTTCATGAGTCCTTTCCATGTGTGTTCCTACAGTTATGACTTTCTGAAAAAAATAATTTGTCATGACTTCTTTTCTAACAAAAAATTCACTTTTGTACAGAATTTGTTTTCATTAAAATTATGCCTAAGTGCCCAAAGAATACCCAAAAGTTATGTTAAAAATTAAGCAACTTTGGAAATAAGGTAAATAACCTCAAGGTTTTCCTCATGAAATGAGGATCCATCCTTGCCATAATTCATTTGAATTTCCATTACTCTTCTTGTGAGTAAAATAAAAATGCACTGTTTAGATGATTTTTATCAAAATTGTATATTGACTAATCATATAAGATTATACTGACTGATTTTGTAAGTGATACTGTATGTAAGCTAAATTGATGAAAGTAATGCTATGTGTGACATATAAATTATGTCTTCTGATAATACATAAGAATATACATGATAAATTTAAATAATCAATCGCTTACTTATAAATTTAGTACTATGGCAATTCTAAGTTTGACAAAAAAGGGAATTTGTGTATGTGTTTATATGTAATTCTGTTTAATGGAAAAAATTAACCTTGATTTACAGTATATACTTTTGAAGGATATCTTTCTTTTCTAGATAGAATTACTTTCTTTGTTTCCATTTCAATACATATACAAGGATAATAATCCAAAGTATTTTAGAAGAAGGTTAAATTAGTTTGGAGATACTTCTCAGATTATGTTCTTCCTTGGTCCAGTAAAGCCTTTTTTTTTTTTTTTATCAAATCTCTCCATTTTGTATTTTTCTTTGGGGAACAGGGGAGTGGGGGGCATGAGAATTGATGCAAGCCATTCCAAGTATTTTTTATTTTCTAATCTTTTTTAAGTAAGTACTAAATTAGAATAGGCATACTTATTATTCTGGATAAAGAGCATAATCACATTCTTTTGCTGTTTATTCTTTTCCTTGTGGTTGTTGTTGATTTTGTATTTAGAAGTAACTCCTTCATTTCTGGAGGTGATTTGATCACCTGGGAAAAGGGTGGGGAGTTATTTCTGAAGTAGCAGATACTGCTCACCACCTCCAGGAGGATCTTGTATTCTGAGAAATTACCACCTTAGGAGCTAAAACAACTGGGTTGTTAAAAACTGTCATATTGGACTAAAGTGACTTAGGTATAAAGTTCCTACAGTAAGTGCAACTTTAAGATAGTTCTTCCTCATAAACTGTGCTATTTCCACCCCCGCAGCAGTGGACAGATGAAAAAGAACTAGTCTTATCTAATGTGCTTCCCACTTAACTGCCTGACAGGGACAAGTGGAAGCAATGATTCATCCCCAAGTATACCGCAATATCTGCCAAAGAGATAAAGTTGATCTCACATCCTGTAGCCTGCCCATTCCCCAAGATCATTGCTTTGCTGCTCAGCTCTATACCCATAATTGCCTTAAATCTCCCCCTTCATGTTGTGAGGTGACAGGGAATAGTGATTTAACATAAAAGACTCAGGGCATCTTGAGAATCCTTCATTTGATTGCAAAATACTATGTAAATATCTGAAAATACACTGTCTGAGAGGACTACATATCATAGCAACAGCAAGTCTTTACAGAGCAATTTTGCCCAGAATTTTCTGACTTTCAAGAACATAGTACAGAGAGTATTAAACATCGATGTGTCATAATAAACATAGGCAGTGTAAGAAACATTTGGAAGAATAACAGAACAACAAGTGACATTGGGTAACTTACATAAAATAGCACACCATAGATGTACATATATGTATACACACATGTGAGTTTAGTTTGAGTTTTATTCTTTTAAAAGAAATGGGTTTTACCTACAACAAATCATTAAGCAGAGTTTACATATAATACAAGTTATTTTTATTCTTTTTCATTATATTGGAAGTAGATAAAATGTCTTTGGATTTTCCACATGCCATTCTGAAATTCTTCATTGATTTTTAAGTAATCTATCACCTTTCTTTGGTCACAACTTACAAACCAGCCCAAATTTCCCCAAATATTGTGGAATAGATTACAGTTTTCTATAGTTCATGAGCTCAATCAATCATAGTTTTCTAATGAAGGCAGGTGTTACTTTTATATCTAGTTCCAAAGTTGACCATGAATTTTATCATTATTTAGGTTAGCATAATTAAATAGTATAAACCTATATTAATATCAAAAATAGTATGGGGTATTTCAGTTTTCTTTGCTTAAATCTTGGTTATGAGGAAATCTAAAGCTGGAAAATATAAAAATATATTTCCTCCTTGCGTGCTTACTTTTTATAAAATGTCACAATAGCCACATGTTCTATCTTTTTTAAAATAAACATTTCTAATTATAATATGCCATGGTGACTGACATGCATTATATTCAATACTCAGAAAGGCAATGTTATTCCACTAAAAAAAATTATACAGGGCTACTCATCCTGATCTTGCAGGGTGTACTAATAATAGTTTTATCTTCCAAAATATTTCCACATGTGACAATTCTTATTTCTTGTGGCATTTGAAGAAAAGCTGTCCAATCAGCCATAAATATATCAGTCTACCTATAAAGGTTCCCTACCCAATGGCAATTCCATTTTCAATTTTCTTTGCTAAATAGATATTGAATATTTGAAGGAAAAGCTTGTTTCAAAAGTCTAAAAGATGAAAATGATATTCCTCTTAGAGCTCCTTTTACTCTGGTGGCAACTAAAGTATCATTTGTAATGTCACCTTGATGTTACAGTAGCCTCCGAAAACATTACTGAGCAAATTCTCCCAGGGACAGGTTTATAAACCAAATTAGAATGCAGAGATCATGAGGCTTATCACATTACCTTACCACACAGCAAACAACAAAGTGGACAGGAGGGATCGGCTAACACTTAGGCACTTAAGGCAGTGTGAAAGTGTGTAGAAAGAACACTTCACCTCAATCCTGTATCAACCAATGTTCTTTTAAAATTTTTTTATATTCATTTACTTTTGAGAAGAGAGGGAGACAGAGCATGAACAGGGGAGGGCCAGAGGGAGAGGACGATACAGAATCCAAAGCACGCTCCAGGCTCTGAGCTGTCAGCACAGAGCCTAATGTGGGGCTCAAACTCGTAAACTGCAAGATCATGATCTAAGCCAAAGTCAGAGGCTTATCTGACTGAGCTATCCCAAAACCCCTTAACCAATGTTCTAATATTCTGTCTGTGTCTCTCTTTCTCTATGCTACATCAGGCTTCCTCTGTGATCATATGTGTGCAATATCAGAGTTGTGAATGAGTAAAAGTGTTTAGCAGACTGAAGACACACAAAGCAACCGCATATTCAGTTCAAAGCCAACGTCTTATCAGTTTTATCATCCTGGACTGGATGAACAGTCATGCTTTTAAATAGTTTATGTAAACAACACATATGGAATCATACCATATGTCATTATACCAGTTATTATTATTATACCATCATACCAGTTGTCATTAGTGAGTGTGGGGAGGTGCAATTTAGGGATGCTAGAGCTCCTAATCTAGAAGTAGCACAATCTATCCTTTATCGTGAGGTCTTTCTATCCCTTTCCATCTATATGTAACATTCTTGTTTGCTCTATCCTTTTAATCATATAGCCCGTTTATTTTATCTTTGATGAGTCTAAGTTTCTGACTTAGTCTCTGTAGTTCACATATCTTATTCTTTCTACCTATATATCACAAACTATTAGATTATGTAATACCTATAACTAGTATTTTTTGGAGATTTAATGTCACTTTTTGATTTGTTTTGTTTTTTCCCTCTACAGCAGAGTTAAATATTTCCAAATAATAATGCAAAGAGTTATACAAAAATTTTTGTCTCCAAAAATGAATATATTAATTTTAATAATCTCTTGCCAATTGACTCAGTCATTCATGACAAAAATGACCTTGTATCCGTAATAACCTAGAAACAATCTGACCTATATTGAGCAATATCATCTGGGTATAACAGATTGTTGTGGTGGCATAATATGAGTGCTGTGCACATTTCACTACTGTGTTAAAAATGTGTGAAGTCCATGAGGTGCCAGATTCTGTTTGGGCTACATTTTGTTCTCTGTTATAATTTGATATAGGAATACCAGAGACATGTGCTTTGGACTTCACTCGACTTCTTTAATACTGACTTTCTAAGTTACCTGAGATCTTATCCAATAGGTTGATTTCCTACCAACTTCACCAATGGAATACCAGAAAGAATACATGTTATGTCATGCAAGTAGGAAAAAAAAAAGACATAAAAGTAGATAAGTTTGGTATGGTTCCACTAAGCTACTACTTCAACCTCAACCATTTTCACAGTTGACCAACTACATCCTAGCCTTATGATCATGGCCCAAACTTCACCTTTATATTAGTCTGCTCAGAATTACTCACATATCTTGACTGCTGTGATGACTGGCCATTTCCCTTGCTTTTAATTTCCAGTTTAACATGTGTTACTGTTATCCTAGTTAAATATTTGCATCTTCTAGAAAAGTCAGTTATCTTTTCAGAAATATTATCTAGTTTTTTCTAGAGAATGCCCTAGGTTGTGTTTGTTTTTCCTCAATTCCATATTATTTTTCCTAATAATTCTCATAATAAAATTATTCAAAATACCCCAGTCATACAAGAGGAAGTTAAGAAAAGTCAGAGTTAGTTTATTTACAGTATTTATCAATTTGGCTAACTTTAAAATTTACAAACTATTGACTCCTCAGAAATATTTTTCCTTCAAGAACTGCTGTTTCTGGATAGAAAAATAAATTTGTAGATGATGAAAATTGGAAATTGTTGCTGAGATGATCATTGCCAACTGTAAAGCATTCCCCAAATCCCAATTACAGGCAGCTGATAACATATGCTCTTCAACATATCTCAGGCTACAATCAAATAGAAGAGCAGGAGAATATTTCTCTTTCTAATTATTTTTTCTAGCATTTTCTCATCTTTCTCTCAGGACTTAGCCATCATGGAAGTGATAACCTTAATGTGGTAAAGTGGTGACACATAGTTATCTAAGGGGTAATCAGCAGAACATGCTGGTTGAAAAGCCTGAAATATTTCATGTTGAAAATATGTATTTCATGATGGACATAAGATGGAAGGTGTCAAAAGATATAATTTTATATTCTTTGTTGTTGCATATTTCATTATTGAAATCAGCATACAAACTATGAAACAAAGCTTTTAATTCCTTTTTTTTATTAATCAAAATAATCTCCAGCTACTTCAGAACATATTTTTAAAAATCCACTTCTACAAGTAACTGTTTGTTTTCCATGTTATAATTCAAATTTAGTATTACCATCACTAATAAAAAATAATATAAGCACAAAAAATAGTAATAGACATTTTTTAAAGGATGACATTAACATAAATAGAATGCTTTGTATAAATATATGATTGTCTAGGTTTGAAGAAATAAACTTAGTAAATACGTATTCTCCTTTATTTTTAGGTAAATATAAGAAACAGTAAATTCTAAGCTAATAATGGATACATTATTTTCCATCCTGAAAGTTTAGGGAATTATAGGGGTTTTTTTTTTCAGTATTTCTTTTTTTTTTAATGTTTTATTTATTTTTGATACTGAGAGAGACAGAGCATGAGACGGGGAGGGGCAGAGAAAGAAGGAGACACAGAATCAGAAGCAGGCTCCAAGCTGTCAGCACAGAGCCCGACGCGGGGCTTGAACCCACGAACGTGAGATCTGACCTGAGCCGAAGTCGGAGGCTTAACCGACTGAGCCACCCAGGCGCCCCGAATTATAGGGTTTTAAATGAAATGGAATTCACATGAGTGAGTATATGATTTACTGGATTATTACCCTTTGTGTTCTAATCTTAAAACTACACTCCCAGCGTTGTTGTTTAGAATAATAATTCTTTAAAATATTGCTAAGGGCGCCAAGCATCCAGCTTCGGCTCAGGTCATGATCTCACAGTTCGGCTTCGAACCCTGTATTGGGCTTTGTGCTGACAGCGAGCTCAGAGCCCGGAGCCTGCCTCGGATTCTGCATCTCCCTCTCTCTCTGACCCTCCCTTGCTTGTGCTGTCTTTCTCTGTCTCTCGAAAATAAAAAAAAAATTTTTTTAAATAAACATAAAAAAATAAAATATTGCTCAATAGTTAAGGAGTTGCTTTTATTTTTCTTTTCTTCTTCTATTGTTTGTTTTGAGCAGTTAATCATGCTCATGCTTAAGGTCTGACAAGACTTCAGTCAAGGTGTTGGTTGAGTTCCCTTCAATAGCTTGGGGTCCTCCTCCAAATTTATATGGTTTTTGACAAGCTTCTTCCTAACTTTAGGCTCACCCCTCACTTTTTTAAGATACCTTTTTAGATAACTTATAATTGTGAATTTTTTCTCTGACCCTTTGATATGTAAATATTTTAAAAGTTTTTTGCCAGTTTTACTACACAGGAATGTCTTTCTCAAAAGTCTGAAAACCTATTGAAAGGATCAGATGGTTCTTATCCTTTCTTCTATTACTGTGTTGTATCATGTTGATTGATTTGAGAATACTGAAACATCTTTGCACCCCAAGAATAAATCCCACTTGATCATTGTGAATGATTCTTTCAATGTTGTTTTGGATTCTGTTTGCTGTATTTTGTTGAGAAAATTTTCATGTATGTTCATCAAGGATATTGTGCTATAGTTATCTTCTTTGGTGGAATCTTTGGTTTTGGAATCAGGATAATGCAGGCCTCATAGAATGAATTTGAAATTTTTTCTTCCATTTCTATTTTTTGGAATAGTTTATGAAGAATAGGTATTAACTTTTCTTTAAATGTGTGGTAGAATTCCTCTGCAATGATGTGGCAGAAGCTAGATGGTATTATGTTAAAAATATAAGTCAATCAGAAAAAGACAAATATGATATAATTTCAATTATGTGGAATTTAAGAAACAAAACAGATGAGCATTTGGTGGAGGGGGTGGTGATGGAGGGGCTGGGAAGAGAGGCAAACCAGGAAATAGACTCTTAACTACAGAGAATAAACTGATGGTTACTGGAGGGAAGGTGGGGGAATGGGCTAAATAGGTGATAGATATGAAGGAGGGTACTTGTGATGGGCACTGGGTGTTGTATGTGTAGTGATGAATCATTAACTTCTACACTTGACACTAATATTACATTATGTGTTAACTAAGGAGATTTAAATAGAAAACTGGAGAAAGGAAAAAAAAGAACCTGAAAACCATCTCTTTGAAATGTAAATACCGAAAACAATAGAACCCCAACTACAATTTCTGTAGGAGAATACTAGCCTAACTTCAATGGGAGTCTAGCTTCAAGTTGTAAAATTACCGCCTCTCATAAAGATATGTTTACTTTTCCTTTGAATAAAGCTAATTACCAAATACAGATGAACTGTTAGTTATCTATTGCTGACCTGAATTTTGTTTTAAAAAAGAATCAACAATATTTAGATTTTTTTTGAAGACTTTTCAATTGTTCTAGTATGTGTTATGGATGGAATTATCCTCCCTTCCCCCAATTTATATATTGAAGCCCTGATCTTCAGTATCACCATATTTGGAGATAAGGCCTTTGCAGAGCTACTTAAGTTAAATGAGGTAACAGAGTTGGGGCCCTAATATAAAAGCACTTGTGTCCTTATAAGAAGAATAACTTCTAGCCTTCATATCTGTGAGAAAAAAACATATATATACTGGTTAATTTACCCAGTCTGTGTTACTTTGTTATGCTAGCCCACACTGGCTAAGATAGCATGGGA
The DNA here is from genome assembly GCF_006229205.1 of Suricata suricatta. Lineage (NCBI taxonomy): Eukaryota > Metazoa > Chordata > Mammalia > Carnivora > Herpestidae > Suricata > Suricata suricatta. The sequence goes on along the minus strand of NC_043706.1, from coordinate 88,651,357 downwards.
ACTTGATTATTTTTTTAAATTATTGTTTGTATCGTTGTTCTTGTTCTTAAGAAAAATAGTTTGCAAACATAATATGCTAAATAGTTTTCAAATTTAAATGAACTATCACAGCTATGAGGTAATGTAACTCCAAAGCACTGTGTTAGATGTAAAGTGCATGTGGTGTATAATCAACAAAATAGACTTCGGCCCTACTGAGGTATTCACATAGCTCTTTCGGTAGTAAATGTAACACTTGACCTCTTTGGCAATATCATGCCCTTCTCATGTTTGTTTGTTTGTTTGTTTTTTAGAACTGATTATCCATGGGTTACCTGGGTGGCTCAATAGGTTAAGCATCTGGCTTTGGCTCAGGTCATGGTGAACTCTAGCCCCCACCACCTCTCCCCCACCCACTGGGCTCTGTGCTGACAGCTCAGAGCCTAGAGCCTGCTTCTGATTCTGTGTCTCCCTCTCTGCCCCTCCCCAGTTTGTACTCTGTCAATGTCTCTCTCTTTCAAAAATAAATAAATGTTAAAAAATTGAAAAAAAACCCCTGGTTATCTTTTGCCCTTAGGTAGCTTACAATATGTAAGGTAATATGTAAGATAAAATACAAATTTCATAAATAATAAACGGTTTTGATTCTAAACAAAAGCATTAACACAAGCAGCATGTTGTCTATACATTTTAGAGATGCCAACAACAAATTCTGTTAAACTAAATATAAATAAAAGTACTAAAAAGTGCTAAACATGAAACTTTAAGGAAACTGTAATTCACATTTAATTTGGGTGGCAAGAAAAATAAGATTTGGACTGCAGTACTGATTTCATTATAATTAATTTGCTCTTTTATTTTTGCATATTAGAAATGGTTCATGATGAGTTATCATTGACTGATTCATTAAGTTGTGTATTTATTAAGAGCAAATAGGTAAAACACATCTGTAAATATTTTTACCCTCAGGTATTTGTAACTAATAGATTTGACTTTTATAAAAATTACAAAAAAAGCATAATATTCATGAAATATTATCAAATTAAACTTTTTAAACTTGTATAGACAATGGAGTATTACTCGACAATTACCAAGAATGAAATCTTGGCATTTGCAACTATGTGGATGAAACTAGAGGGTATTATGCTGAGTGAAATTAGTCAGCCAAGATAAATATCATATGACTTCACTCATATGAGGACTTTAAGGTACAAAACAGATGAACATAAGAGAAGGGAAGCAAACATAATATAAAAACAGGAAGGGAGACAAAAACATAAGAGACTCTTAAATATGGAGAACAAATAGAGGGTTACTGGAGGGGTTGTGGGGGAGGGGATGGGCTAAATGGGTAAGGGCCCTTAAGAAATCAATTTCTGAAATCATTGTTGTACTATATGCTAACTAATTTGGATGTAAATTTAAAAAACAAATTAAATAAAAATAAAAAAATAAAATTTAAGAAGGAATGACCTATATTTGACTAACTTATTACATAAAATTACTTTTATCATTCAATTTGTTCATATTTTCAATTAGTTGATTTTTACATTTTTACATCAAATATTTGCAAAACCTATATATGGGGTACTGACTATTCAAAAAAATGTTTTAATGAACTGCATACATTCCTACTGTGGTGCTCAGTACTTATTTGTTCATTTAATGATATGTAATGAGCTTTTAATTCATTTCTGTACTATAGATACAATTAAAAGTACTCTGACCTTGTGAATATTATGACCTTGTGAATTATATATTATAATATAGCAGGGGAGAAAAACAGTAAATATACAAACATATAATATGATTATATTATATTTTATAAGATGATATGTACAAAAATGAAGCCTGATAAGAAGTTTGGAGACTAAAGAAAGAATGTGGAGGAAAGACCATTATATAGATGTGAAATATAAGAAGAAACACAAATAAAAAAAAGGGATTGAATTATATTAATTATACAATAAATGGGGAAGAGTATCATATTCAAAAAAACAAGCAAACTCAAAGGCTCTGAAGAAGAAATGAGTAATAGCACTGTTTACACTGGTAAACATTAGTGTGGCAAGAGAAGAGTGAGTGGAATTAGAAGTGTTGGGAAATGAGGTTGGAGCTATTAGCAGGGGCAAGTTCAAAATCACATACAGGGACACAAAGCCAGAGCAGTAGAGTGTAGTTGGTGAGAATTTGGTGCATATTAGATGTTATTTGAAGACAGAACCAACAACAATATCTGATAAAGTAGCCGTGACTAAAAAAGAGGCAAAAAGATTCCTAAATTTATTTGTTTAGCAAGTAGGTGAACTGTGTCATCACTTACTAAGAAGAAAAATACCAGAGAAGAAAGATTTTAGGTTAAGGAGAACAAAAGCTTGGTTTCGAATATTTTTAAATTTAAGATAATTATTTTTTTACTCTTTTGTTTATTTTTGAGAGAGAGAGAGAGAGCGAGTGAGAGGGAGAGCAGGGGAGGGTCAGAGAGAGAGACACACACACAAAATCTGAAGACAGGCTCCAGATTCTGAGCTAGCCGTCAGCACAGAGCCCGACGTGGGGCTTGAACCCATGAACCATGAAATAATGACCTGAGCCAAAGCTGAACGCCCAACCAACTGAGCCGCCCAGGTGCCCCTTAAGATAGTTATTAGACACCAAAATGGATATAGGCAACAGTATATATGAATCTTGAATTTAGACAAGAATATGAGATGGAATTAAAATATAGGAGTCACTACCCAGCAATAACATTGCTGGGGATTTACCCAAGAGAGACAGAAATGCTGATGCATAGGAGCACATGTACCCAAATGTTCATAGCAGCAATGTCAACAATAGCCAAAACATGGAAGGAGCCTAAATGTCCATCACCTGACGAATGGAT
>NC_043706.1:88635923-88648394 GCF_006229205.1 Suricata suricatta | reverse complement strand
GGGGGAAGGGGGAGGGGGGAAAAGAGGTGGTGGTGATGGTGGAGGGCACTTGAGGGGAAGAGCACTGGGTGTTGTATGGAAAACAATTTGACAATAAACTATTAAAAAAATAAATAAAATAAAATATAGGAGTCAGTATATTGATGGAACTTTAAAACCTTGGAATGAGAAATGATTACCAAGAAGTTAGTGTACCTGGAGAGTGTGTAAATTGCTACCCTATGGTGAATTCCAACAGTAAAAGATGCGAAGAAGAGGTCTGAGCAAGAATGACTAAGAAGGATATGTGCTACATATTTCGGCATTATCTAGAAGTGAGATGAAGAATGTGTTTCAAGGAAGAGTTGCTGAATGTGGATGTAAGGTGAGTATTTATTACATCAGGATTGGAGAGATGGTCTTTTTTGACCTTGACAAAATCTCTTTTGGTAGAATAGTAAGAATAAAACCTGATTAAACGAGAAAAGTTTGTAAAGAAAAGGCGCAGAAAGTTCAGAATGAAAAATTAAAAAGGAAAAGAAACAAATTTTGAGTCCCTTATCTGTAAGAAGGTACAGAAATATGAGTCAGAAACTTGGAGAGAAGAGTCTGTGAAACATGAGACTGATGTTTTTGATCCTAAGAAGAAGCTCCTCTTTAGCTCCATGATGGCAAAACATGGCCCGTTCTGGTTTACATTTACTTCCTGTGGTTCCACAGGCAAATTACTGCCGATCTGGCAGTATTTGAAAATGAACTGGCTGCACTAGAAATGTGAAAACGTGGGGCCATGGTTCTATCACTCATGAAAGTATCTTCAGGTTCTGAGTCAGCTGCAGTTACTCCGTAAGTAGTACCATTTCCCAGTTAGGGTCCTAATTCTTACTCTCCCACCGCCCTTTCCAAACACCTAGCCTGAGTCCCTCACTCTGTAACTTCAGGCTGCCAAAGATGAAAACAAAAGCTCCTACTACACTGCTGATGACTACTAAATAATGGTTACTCCGAGGTACCAGTTATGTGAAGGTCTCCTTCTGTCACAGAACAGGACCCCACCTAGGGCTTATCCTACGTCAGTGTTGGACCACACCCAGTACAAATCTTCTGCATCAACTACAGTGGCTCGGGGTGGTGAAGGAATGCTCCTATCCCAGAGATAATCAACAGACCCTACTGGTTCCTGTATAGAAAGCCTTGGATCTACCATTTCCTTCTCAGCACCAACACTTCAGCATTTTCACCTTCAGCATTACAGACTCGATGGCAAAGCTGGAACTTAGAACACTGGTTTACTGCACTACAGTGCATTGGTCTGTAAGCCTACTGGGACACTATTCTGTATGATAGCCTGTCCTGTTGACAGGTGAAGATGAAGCTATGATATCCATTTTTAGAACGGTACTGTTAGTTGGGGCACCTGGGTGGTTCAGTTGGTTTAAGCACCTGGCTCTTGATTTCACTCAGGTCATAATCTGTTGGTCCCTGGGTTCCAGGCCCATTTTGGGCTCCATGTTGACAGTGTAGGGCTTGCCTGGGATTCTCTCTTTCTCCCTCTCTCTCTGTCCCTCCCCATGTGTGCTCTCTTTCTCAGAAGTAAATAAATAAGTACATAAATAAGTAAATAAGTAAATAAATAAATAAATAAATAGTAAAAGAGTAGTACTGTTAGCATTTCTAGTAAAAATTCTATAATTCTACCCAAGCCACTAAGACTCTTCAGTAAAATTACATAAATATTCAAGTTCTCTTAAAACTCTAAAGGTGGCGGGCCTTTCTAGGGTCTTAATCATAAATTCTTATTAGTGTCCTACTTGACTATCAAGAAATGGACATGAAATCCTCAGAGTCAATGTGTTAATGAAAACAGATTGCATTAAAAAAGAAGAGGGTTAGCCCTCCAGACCATATACCCTTTCTAGCAGTCTCTCTGCGTAAAATGGCTGTTGAGATCGAGTGAGATTTTGTTTTGGGGTACTATTGGAAGAAAGCATATTTTCATGAGTTTTACCTTCTTGAACTGATGAGAAGGTTGAGTACTAGGAGGAGTCTTGAAGCTTGGATATAAATATAGCAGGTGGAGCTTGCTACCTAGAAATTCTTGATGTTTGGAGAAAGTAAAAAAAAATGACCCCATGGAATTGTTCTTAAACTTCTCAATTCCAAAACAACCCACTAAATATTTGGAATTGCTAACTGACCATCTTATCCTTGAAATTTGGATGCAGCGATCTGGCAGGATGAAGACTTCCTGAAAGTGCATTAGCAGGTGGCAGATGGCCAGGCTAGAATTCTGCCAAGCAACAGGAGGCAGCTTCGCCCTATACCTTGTTGTAGTGCCACCCCATTTGGAGAATTCCGACAATTAGAATGGAGTTCAATGAGCTGAAAAATAAAAGTTACTACCAGCCAGAAAAAGAACATAAATTTGCCCTTCTGGAGCCACTGGAGAAGTCAGAAGACTATCTCATTAAATAAATAAACACAAAGTATTTAAGGATATGTATTAGCTATCTATTTTTGCATAACCAGTATCATAAACAATTAAAACACATGCTTATTATCTCAAAATTCACGTGCATCAAAAGTTGACCATAACTTACCTGGATTCTCTGAAAGGCTACAAAGCCAAGTTTCCAGAGATCGATTCCTATCTAGAGAGTCAGCTGAGGAAAATCTGTTTCTAATCTCAGATTGTTGGCATAAGTATTTTCCCCTCCTCCTCCTCCTCCTCCTCCTCCTCCTCCTCCTCCACCTTGTCCTTCTCCTCCTCCACCTCCTCCTCTTCTTTCTGAAAGAACTGCAGACCCTGGCTTCTTCCTATCTTTAAGTAGCTCTCAGTTCTTAGGGGCTACCTGCTAGATCTTGCTGCATGGTGGCTTACGTTACAAAAGAGCAAGGAGAAGAACTAGAGAGATACCACTAGCAGGACAGAGTGTTATTTTATATGGCATAATGAAGGGAACAGCATTCTATCTTGGTCAAAGAAAGTTGCAGGTCCACGAATGGGGAGAATTATATGAAGCATGATTGGCATGAGACAGGGAACACAGGTGACACTTTATAATATGCCCTACACGAATGATAAATACAACAAATGTTTTGAAGCTAAAATAAGAACCTGAATTCACATCAAAATTATTCAGCTGAACTGAAGTATATTTTTAATGATTCTGCATATTATGATGTATTTGTCTCTAGAGAGGACTCACTCTTTTCACTGCTACCCAGAGAAAAGTGGGCTATTGATCATCTTAATCCAGTCAGGGATTGAGATAAATTAAAGCGTGGTTGCATTTAGTGTAAGGCTCATTTTATATCTGCTTCGCTACTCCTCGTAGGGTACAGGCTTTCAACGAAGAGCCTGATGTTCCACCAGCGACCCTTTCTGGAAGGGTTCTATATTTTAATCTTTCTTCCTAGAACTTAGAACTGTAAGACTGAAAAAGAAAACTTTCTTCACTTAGAGTTTTAGGCTTATATTAAATCTCCCACTCTGCACAGCTTCGGCATCACTGCCTACTTTCAGGTAAAAAAGCTGCCGATTATTACTGACCTTTCCTAAATTACACTCTCCTTATAATCTTTACCCCTCTAGTCCTGTTGGCTCCAGATTTCCGATGCCATCATATACTCTTGTTAAACATTATCCCAATTTTGAAGTTGTTTCTTCTAGAAGCATTAGTCTTTCAAAATTTTTTATATTACAATAAATCAGAAGACATTAATTCTGTATCTAAAAAATTGTATGCTTCCATTTCTTCCATTCTTCCTGTCATTTTATTACCTCATATTTATCTCTTTACTCTGAGTCCATTTTTCCCCTAAGACTATAGAGAAGTATATTCTTTCATTTATATATATTTTTCTTTATCTTTTATTTACTGTTTGCTACTTGCTTCTGTCACTTCCTCTCATTTTAGTGTCTACATCCTCTCCTTTCAAGAATGATGTGGAAAATTCTCTTTGGAGTAAACAGGAAAACTAGCACTCATATTGCTTATGTTACCCCAAAAACCTCATAGAAATTTTCCATATCTCTAATCCTTTGTAGATCTGCCTCACTATTTACTGGTGCATAACAACTATATCAAAATTATTGGCTTAAAACAATGATCGTTTTATTCTGTCTCATCAGTTTGAGGGTCACAAGTTCAGGCAGGCTGACTCTTCCATTCTATGTGTTGTTACAGATGTCACTAGGTGGTTTGTGGCTGCCAGAAAGCCACAATAAAGTGGGTTTCAGCTACAAGAAACCTCACCAGTGTTGTAAACAGACTTCTACTGCCACTCAGAGATCCATAAGACAGTGAGGCCCAGGTGGAGGCTGAAGGGATTCTCATGTCCCTACCTCAAATGTCCCACAATGTCATTGTTGCTGCATTTGACTGGTCAAATCATTAAGGCCAGTCCAAGTTCAAGAGAGGGGATTAGAATCCATCTGTGAGTGGAGGAATAGCAAGCAGTATATGGTGATCTTTAATATATCACAATATCACTAAAATATTAGTGTTTTCCTCTGCCAACCCCCTATCCCTATCCCTTTCAGGGAGAACAGGTTATAGATGTAAGCTTATAAAATAGCTCACAGTAATGTAATAAGTCAATTAATATATTATGTTATTTAGTGTTTAATTATCACTACTTAGCTTACCCTCTCTGCAGCTATAAAGCTAAATGTGCTTTATCTCTATCATGCACTGAACCATAAAGTGAGGCTATTTCTCAGGCTTAGACTTTAAAATTATGTGTTTTATTCATGCTGGTTATAAAACTATTTGAATCTCAGCTTTAAATCTACACTTTTATACTTTGCTTTTTGATACTACAATGGGGATTCTGCCATCTACAATTCTTTGTCATGTGGATTCCTCTTGTGCTTTATCAGTACAGGCACTATAGGGAGACTGAGTCAAAAGGAGGAAAGAATGGACTTGTAGATGCCCTTTGTTCCTATCATGTCATTTTACTGGAACTAAGCTCACTTCCAGCTCTACATGACCCCTCATCTGAACAGATGTGATGCCAGCACTAACAGATGATGCTGTCTCCTGAGTTGGGTCTCACTCCTGGCTCTATGGGAGCCTTATTTTGAGCTTCTAAAGTATGAGGTGCCATTCCTTGCTCTGAAGTCTTAGTTATTATCTAAAGGATTCCTTCTGACCATCTCTGGTTTACCAGACTAGCTTGGCAGCCTCTCTTCATATGCCTGATTCTCATATTTATGTAGATGCTACTCTTGGCTTCTATGTTCTGAAAACTCCAAACCTTTTCCCCTTCTTGGAAGGCAATATCCATTTTTTTCATTTATTCTCCCTGCCTTACTTCATTTCTTTCTTTTCTGCCATTTAAGTTCTCCAATATCTGTATAACCAATTTCTTATATTAAATTTCCTCTGTTCAGATAGCTAACACAGTCTCTGTTTTTCTAACTGAACTCTCAGTGATACTTATACCTATCCTCCTTCATTCTTTATTCCCTTATCAATTTTCTCTGGAAAGCATAAGATAAAATTCTAAGACATTTGTGGTGACTCAATCAACTTTCTTCAATCTACTTGATAATTCTGAAAGAACCTAACTCACGTGTAAAGTCCTTTTCTGTGTAGAAGAACTTCAGTACTAACCTGAGCCTAATACAGAATTTGATTTGAAAAAAAAAAGTAAGATCAAAGCTGAAGAGAGAATAGTTAATAATAAATCATTTTTACTCTATCTATTTCCTTTCTGCTAGTAAATAACATTTTTCTTGGAGCACTTGTATAATAGTACTGTCTTTCAGTAATGATTCTTCACCTCTGACCTGGCTACTCAACTTCAGCTGCAGAGTAAACTCACTCTAGTAAGTGTGTGTCTTCTGTCCTCCTCAGTTTAGGTGACAGGTACATTGAAACTATCATAATTCTGTATAAGGGGCTTCAGTGAAGGCTTCAGATATATAAAGATAATTTATCAAAGAGGTGTGATGGTATTTTCAGGGTTAAGGGGATGGAGATATGCAGGGGCTGAAAAAATTGCCTGTGAAAACTAAGTTTATTATTGGATTTAGATTTGGTTTAGTCATATAGATTTTGAACAAGCCTTTTATTAGTAAGTAATGAATTCAGCATTGTTTTTCTCATGTGATCAGATTTGCTCATCATATTACTCTGATATTGGATTCTAATTTCACCCCCCAGAAGTATTTTATTCTTTTTGATTATTGTTTTACACTGTGTTCTTATTCTGGAGCTAATATTTCTGTTATATCTCCCTCAAATACCTGATCTTCTTCTTAACTTAATCTTATTAATCTACCTCTCATTCCAAATATGGCTACCAAAGTTCCCAATTTTCTTTGATACTTTATCTTCTCATTGATGGCTCCACCTGTAAGTCCTCCCTCACTTTGTGCTTCCAAACTACCTAAAAGTTCTTCTTATGTGAAGCATGGTGCCTATTGTTCACTGCTGGGACTTTTGTATATTGGATCACTGATCTTTTTGTGTGAGTTTTCCTGATCTAATCCAGAATAAAAAGAGGAGTGAATAAAATTAACAATTTTTCATTTCTCAGTGGGACTAAAACATAAGAAGCATAAGTAGAGAAATAGAAAGAACTGAAAGAGAACAATTTCTGGGTACTGTGAGAGGAAAATAGGGGAAAACGGGATGGGGATTTGATATGAAACATCAAGTGCTATTAATGGCGGTACATAAAAAAATCTGCTTGTGAATTTTATTATATGAGTCAAGAGAAATACTGACAAAAGTCTTCTAGTTGCTATTTTCTAAAAGGTGGCTATTCAGGACAGTGGTTTTCTAATCTCCTAGATGAGTGTAAGTTAAGGACATATTACAGAGGCCACAGTTTTAGTACCACATATAAATTCTTTAAGATATCACATTTAAAGTGAAATCATTAAATTGTCTTTGTAAGTCTACCAGAATTGCATGCACAGTACAACTATGTTGATTTGGCAATGAGAATAGAGTAATTCAAGCCCCGGTACCCCTTATTCTACACCCCTTGGTACTTTTCCTACTAAATCCTACTTCTTAATATAGAGTATGTTGGCACAGCTCAATAATAGCATATTCAAGAAGAGAAAAAGAATAAATGTACTATTCAGATATATTCCAGTTTTAAATTTCATAAGACAAATACCTTTAGTACGGTTTAGTTTCAACATCCCAATTCACTTATTATTCAATTCACTATGCAGTGATATGAATAAAAAAATGAAGTTAATACCATCTACTGATCTGGCTTTCCCCATTAGAGACCAGCTTTCTTACTAATTCAGTCATCTTCCTCTTACTAGATAAATTTGTGCAGCCACTCAGTCTTTTACACTAATTGAAAAAAAGCTGATTTTGTGCACTGATGGACTACAAAACTTCATTGGAGAATTTCTGTGATCATAAGTACATTTGATCATTTTAAATAGCGCTCAGGGACCAGATAGCAGAGAGACTAATTCATCTCTGTTTGGAAGGTCTGTACCCAGCATAAAGAGGCATTTCTAATTCTACTCATTACTTCCTCTGAGAAAAAGAATTTTAAGTATTTTTATCAGAGTTCTAACAAGAACAAAATCTGTTAAATAATGTAATCACAAATCTGTATATGATTTTATATATCATAATAAGAATTCACAGAAATTATCAGTGAATAAAATTACTAGTGGGCCTTTACGTTATTTTATTTTTATGTAAATTAGATGCAAAAATTAATTTTTAAGAGTATGAAATTCATACCTTCATATCTTATCAATCTTGGGTACAAACAATGCTAGGATTATGTTAACATCAATAGTGTATTTTCTTGTCTTCACAAGTGTGGTTTAGTTTGTGGATCTTTGTTTGTTTTCCACTTAAAGCAGCCACTCTGTCACTAAAGACATTCTGATACTCTTAAAGCAGATAATACTTGAGAATTTTTGTTCCAAAATATAAGCCCAGGTTGGTAATAACTGCTTTTCTCTAAACACTGTATTTACTTGTATTCTAAAGCATTACTGTTTTCCATGAATAATGACTATGCAGCAGTCTTTACATTTTAGATGCTAGGAATTTAATGATGAATAAGAACACAAGGAAGGACTCTGTTTCCTGAACTGTGTATCTTAACAAGATAATGAGAGATGAATAATAAATAAGGAGATACAAAGGTAAAGGAAGGAAATTGTAAATGAGATGAGAAAAATGTATATATATATATGCATATATATATATATATATATACACATTTTTTAATGTTTATTCTTGTGAAGAAAAAGAGACAGAGCACAAGCAGCAGAGGTGCAGAGGCAGAGGGAGACACAGAATCCAAAGCAGGCTCCAGGCTCTGAGCTGTCAGCACACAGCCTGACAGGGGTCTCGAACCCACAAACCACGAGATCATGACCTGAGCTGAAGTCGGATGCTTAACCAACTGAGCCACCCAGGCGCCTATGAAATGAAAAAATCAACAGGTGTATGTAGTAGAGCGTGAGAGGGGCAGATGCTTTTTTATACAGAAGGATCAGGGAAACCTTCCTGAGAAAATGATCTGACCTGAAACCTAAGGAAGGAAAAGAAGCTGGCCACAAAGCACAAACTAAATAAACAAGCAAACCAAAGCTAGAGAAAAAGTGGTGAAAGCAGAAGCTACTGCTAGTGAAGATCACTTAAGGTGAATGAGTCAGTTGAACTGAAAACAAATGAAAAACATAAAGGTGATATTTATAACAAGAGCCTCTAAGTCACTCAAGAAAACAATTAACTATGAAGTTTGCTCCCACAGCTCCCTGACATAATGTCCTTTCTCTTGGTCTATCAGAAATACACTTGTGCTTTCCTACTTTTAAAAATTGAATCTTATATGATGTATAAGTATCTCTCATGGGCCCATTAGAAAATAGAAACCAGTGCAAATAATTCAAGAAAGTATTATAGAAGGACCACTGTTAAACCTATGGAAAAAGTTAAGACACCCAATAATAGTTAAAGCAACTAGACTAGCAATATCTAAAATTTGTTATTATCCCTAAAAATAAAGAAATAAATTTTGGGAAATTATGTTCTTGGAATCCAGCGAGAACTGGAATTGTTGAGTAGTGGACAACAGAAAATAAAATTAGTCCAAAAGAGATTCAGCCACTGCCAAACACAGCACTGGACAGATAGCAAGAGAGGAAGACCATCCCAATCTCTCTTTGTCTCCTAACTCTGCATCTCCTGTCAGTATCTCCCACTGGCTGAACACAACAGCACACTAGTTATCATAGGACCATAAACTATGAAATGCCTTGGGGTAAGTCTCTGGGGCACAGAACAGTAATGGAAGAAAGGAGAAGGCATCTGAGGTGTGGGAAGTGCTAATTGAAAAGAATAAGCACAGCATACAGATAGATATTTGTGGATAACATAAAGATATATCCTAAAGATGCAATATGTGAAAATCAAATTCAGATGAGCAAATTTTCCTTTTACATATCAATGAAATTCAACAAAAAGGAGGCCTAATAAGTGTCCTTGCTGTGGAAATACATCCTTATAAAATTTAAAATTGTAAAACTACCTTTATTGATTGAGATTAGTCATTTGTTAAAATCCATCCCTAAGAAATAATCTGCAATATTATTAATAACCAAGTTAAGGAGACTTCTGTTTTCTTTTGGGAAGAAAATTGGGAGGTGGATAACAACAAAACACTGTGACAAGCATACAGGAGGTTTATTTGATGACGGATTAATGGTTATTATTTGACAGTAAATGAAAATCTGTGACTGTGATTATCTTGAGAACTCTTAAAAAAAAGAGTGTCTCCATCTGACTGATTGAATCAGAATATATCTTAATAATAAAAGAAATGAGGTCTTTTCATTCTCTCTGGTCTCAATTAACAAATTTCTCATTCATGAATTCAGTTTTGATCCAGGTTCCTACTACTAGAATCCACTCTTGGGTCATTCCACCAAGATTCCAAAGAATTACAAGAGTGGTAGTGATGGGGATCAAGATACAAAGTGGGTAGTGAGTGGAGAGTTCTTTTGAACCAGCACAAATAAAGTGGTAGCATTAATCTTGAATAGGAATCTCTTGGCCTAGTAGTGTGAGAAGAAAATATATGAAAAGGAATGCTTCTGTTTGGGTCTTGCTTTTCTGCCATTTGTACTTGAGATCATCAAAAGTGGCACCTACATTTGCAGTTGTTCAAACCAATGGTGCAGGTGACTGATAAGTAAAATCAAGGTAGTACAAAGATTTTGAAAAAGGAAGAATTGGAAAAACTTGCTAGAGGTAGTGATTTCCAAATCCTTCTCTCTCTAGACCACTAGGGTAGAGGGACTAAAATATATGGAGTGACTCTCTCACTGAATATAAGTAGCAAGCTTCATAAAATATGTGAAATAATTGTTTTCAGAAGTTGGACAAAGGTGACACAGAATTGTAATCCCTGATAGAAAGAAATAGATGAGTCTCAAGATGACATTATATAAGAGCAAAAAAAGAACTGGACTTCATTAAAATTAAAAACATCTGCTCTGTGTAAGACCATAGCAAGAAAATGAGAAAGCAAGTCACAGATAGAAAGTATTTGTGAAAGACACAGATGATCAAGGGCTGATATTAAAAGTATTTTTATACAAAGAACTCTTAAAAACACAACAGGAAAAAAACCCAGCATGATTAAAAAATGTCGGGGAGGAGCCAAGATGGTGGAGAGGAAGGGAGCTCTGTAAATTCGTCTGTCCCATCAATCGAACTGAGAAGGACATTGCTCTCATCTGCAAGAGCGGAAGGAGAAAATACGGACTCCAGAAGGAAGAGAACCTGAAGGATACCTGAGTGAGTGAGTGCGAACTGGGGAGATTGGAAAACGGGCCAGCCCGAGACAGGCAGGGGAGGTGGGAGCCCCAGCCCAATGCAGGGCAAGCTCGCAGAGCCCGAGAGACAAAGGGAAGAGACAGAGAGACTGAACATGCTCATAGTACTGTCTCTGGGGAAGAGGTAAAGAACGCTTAACTGTACATGAAGAGAGAAGCTCACCCCATAGATAAATACTGGGTAGCCTAAATCCCGAACCCAGGTGGCACACAAGGGAAGGAACAGCTTCCAGCCCAGCGCCATCTTGGCTAGGAGTCCATGACTGCTGCCATGGCGGTGATAGGGGTACTCGCTTCGACCTCGGTTTTGGGAGTGGGAGCACACACCTCATTTCCACGGCGGATCTTGCCCCCAGCATTGGCCGCGCGAAACCTGAATCCCGGGTGCCAACAGGGAAAAAATAGCCCCCACCTCTGCGTGATCCTGGCAGAGAATTGGCAGCGGTGGAGACCTGGGTGCACTTGCGCAGGCTACAGGAGCTCCCAGCTCATTTCCAGCAGCTCCCGGCACCGCCTTGGGCAACAGCTGCGCACTCATTCCTCCCCCAACACTAACACTATCCCCGGTGGGGGTTGAGTCTGAGATGGTGCGCACTTCACCTCCTGCTGCGCATCTCGCCTCAGGCAGGGGCAGCCGAAATCCCAGCCTGAGCCGAGACAAACCAATTACTCCCCCTAAGAAGCCAGCAAACAAAACAAAAACAACATCTGGGGTAACATAAAGAGTGCATGGACTGGAACTTTGAACCAAGGCAGGCCTGGAAAATACAACTCTGCTCAAACACGGCAAGGCAAAAGGAGATCCAACTCATTAGAGTGACCTACAGTTCATAGTTCAGCAGAACTTGGTGTGCTGCCTGCTTATCTAATCTCCACAAACACCTAGGCGGAGCCTCTGAGAACAGCCTCCAAGACCTACCACATCAAACCACGCCTATCCACGAGGGGGAGCTGCCGGTTTTTTTTTTTAGGATTTTTTTGTTTTTTTTTAATAAGTTTTTTCTTTTTTTCTTGTTTTTTTCTATTGGCCTTTTTCTGTATGTATTTTTTATTATTATTACTTTTTTTACTTAAGTTTTGTAAAAATTTTACTCCTTATTTTCCTTTCTACTTTCTCCCTTTTTTTTTCTTACCTTCTTGCAATCCAGATATATTCTCCTATATCTCATCCCTACCTCTCCCCTCAACTGGTCATACACTGTTAGACTGTCCACTGTCCTTTATTGTCTCTGCCCCCCCTTTATTTTTTTTCCTTCTTTTTTCTTTTTCTATTTCTTTTCTTCTTCTCTTTTCATCTCTTTCCTCCCCACTCTCTTTATTTTCTTTCCCCCTTTTAATGTGTTTGTTTGTTTGATTTGTCTGTGCGTTTGTGTGTTACTGTTCCCTCTGTGTTTGTCTGTCTGTTTTCCTTCGTAGGGCTACACCAAGAAACAAGCCAAAGTGTGCATGACAGCGAGACCCAAATACTGCTGACTAGGGAAATAAAATATTCAAAGGCACAGCAAGCAGTGCTCAACGAGCTCTCTAAAGGTGACAAGAGACAGAAAAATAGCAAAAATGACAAAACGAAGGAACTCTCCCCTAAAGAACCTCCAGGAGGAAGTCACAGCCATAGAACTGCTCAAGGCAGATCTAGACAACAT
>NC_043706.1:88634585-88635823 GCF_006229205.1 Suricata suricatta | reverse complement strand
AAATTCACCTTCTTCTCAAGTGCACATGGCACATTCTCCAAGACTGATCACACACTGGGGCATAAAGCAGCCCTCCATAAGTATAAACAAATAGAGATCATACCATGCACACTTTCAGATCACAATGCTATGAAACTTGAAATTAACCACAGAAAAAAGTCTGGAAAACCTCCAAAAATGTGGAGGTTAAACACCACCCTACTAAAGAATGATCGCATTAATCAGGCAATCAGAGGAGAAATTAAAAAATATACGGAAACTAACGAGAATGAAAATACAACAATCCAAAATCTCTGGGATGCAGCAAAGGCAGTCCTAAGAGGAAAGTATATTGCAATCCAGGCCAATCTCAACAAACTAGAAAAAGCACAAATTCAAAATTTAACAGAGCACCTACTGGAACTAGAAGGGAAGCAGCAAGAGCACCCCAAACCCAGCAGAAGAAAAGAAATCATAAAGATCAGGGCAGAAATAAACAATATAGAATCCAAAACAACAGTCGAGCAGATCAATGAAACCAAGAGTTGGTTCTTCGAAAAAATAAACAAAATCGATAAACCTCTAGCCAGGATCCTCAGAAAGAAAAGAGAGAGCACCCAGATAGACAAAATCATGAATGAAAAAGGATCTATTAAAACCAATCCATTAGAAATACAAGCCATCATCAGAGATTACCATGAAGAATTATATGCCAACAAACAGGACAACGCAGAAGAAATGAACAAATTCCTAAATGCGCATGCACTGCCAAAATTCAAACGGGGAGAGATAGAAAGCATGAATAGACCAATAACCAGTGAAGAAATTGAATCCGTTATCAAAAATCTCCCAACGAATAAGAGCCCAGGGCCAGATGGCTTCCCAGGGGAAATCTACCAGACATTTAAAGCAGAGCTCATACCCATTCTTCTCAAACTATTCCAAAAAATAGAAATAGAAGAAAAACTTCCAAACTCATTCTATGAAGTCAGCATCACCTTGATACCCAAACCAGACAGAGACCCAGCCAAAAAAGAGAACTACAGACCAATATCCCTAATGAATACAGATGCAAAAATACTCAACAAGATACTAGCAAATCGAATTCAACAGCACATAAAAGAATTATCTATCATGATCAAGTGGGATTCATTCCTGGGTTACAGGGCTGGTTCAATATTCTCAAATCCATCAATGTGATCCATCACATTAACAAGAGAAAAGATAAAAACCATATGATCCTGTCGATAGATGCAGAA
>NC_043706.1:88621719-88634485 GCF_006229205.1 Suricata suricatta | reverse complement strand
CTTTTTTTGGTGGTGGGTGTGGTTATGTTTAAATGAAGTTGCTTTTACAACACCAAAGACTTATTCATCCATTTCCTACATAAAAGGTAGCTACTTTTTTGCATGGACCTCAAGCATATTGTAGTATAGAGGTGGAATTTAAGGAAAGGTATTAAGCAGGCTGTTTTGTAGCTTATGAACAAGTAATATATTGTATCATTTATCTTGAATGTATCATAGATAAGCTGCTATATAATGATTGCCACTTCAGATAGCTATGAAATTAGGTGATTAACTAGTTGTTACTTAACCTTCTAATTTCTGTATAAGTCTAATTACATGAAACAGAAGTTGGTGTTTTGATGTTTTACTTTGCTTTTCTGTTTGGAGTGTCATTGTAACTACTGTATTGTAAATGATGGAAAATAATTGCATATGTTAAAAAAATATGAAACTTTATAAAGTAAAAAAAATAAATAAAATAAAATTTCAAAAAAAATGTCGAACAACCTAAATAGAGACCTCAACAAGGAAGATAGACAGTTGGCAAGTAAGCATATGAAAAGATTGCTACATCATTTGTCATCAGGGAAATGGACATTAAAACAATAATGAGATACAACTACACAACTATTAGAATGATCAAAATCAGAAACACTGACAATACTAAATGCTGACAAGGATGTGGAGCAATTCGCATTCATTGTTGGTGAGAATGCAATTGGAAGACAGTGTGATGCTTTCTTATAAAAGTGAATATACTCTTGCCATGTGATCCAGAAGACATGCTCCTGGATATTTACCAAGGAGGCTGAAAATTTATGGTCACCCAAAAATCTACATATGGATGTTGATAGCAGTCTTGCTCATAATTGCTATAACTTGGAAGCAATCAAAAATGTTCTTTAGTAAGTAAATGGATAAATAAACTGCAGTACATACAATGGAATATTATTTTGTACCAAAAGAAACAAGCTATCAAGCCATGAAAACACATAGAAGAAACTTAAATGCATATTGCTTAGTGAAAAAAAGCCAATCTAAAAAGACTATGAACCTTAAACTGCTCTAAAAATTGTCTTAATAAAACTAAAAAACATGATAGTATACTGGCCCTGTTATGTTTCACACTTTTTTGGTACTTTAAATCCTTTTCTTCTTTATGATGTATTTTTCTCTTTCAGATTGGGTATGTCTATCCTATGCTTGCCTCATCATTGTATTCTAGAAGCACATATCTTTGCTTTTATAAGATCACAGCTCAGGATGAGTCATAACTCAAATCTTACACATTCCATATTAAATTATATTTTATTTTATTTTACTTTTATTTTATATTTTATTAACTTTTTAATGTTTATTTCTTTTTGAGAGAGAGAGGGAATAAGCAGAGGCAGAGAGAGACACATAGAATCCAAAGCAGACTCCAGGCTCTGAGCTGTTAGCACAGATCCTGATGTTGGGCTCAAACTCATGAACTGTGAGATCATGACCTGAGCCAAAGTCAGATGCTTAACTGATTGACTCACTCAGGCACCCCTCAAATGATATTTTAGATAAGACTTTGGACTAAGACTTGATGATAGAATGAGATAAGACTTTTGGTGACTTTTGGAATAGGGTGAATGTATCTTGGACTGGAGAAGGAGATGAATTTTGGGGAATTAGAAGGTGGAATGTTGTGGGCTGCATTGTGATTTCCCAAAAATTCATATGTTGAAGTCATAATCCATAGGATCTCAGAATGTGACTAGTTTTGGGAGATACAGTCTTTATACAGGTAACTGGGGTGGGTCACAATCCAATATTATTGATGCAATTATAAGAAAAAAATTGGATATAGACATTAACAGTAGGAAAACAACATAAAGAGTCAGGGAGAAGATGAACATCCACATACCAAAGAGAAAGACCTGGATGGATCTTTACCTCTTGAGCCCCTAATCCTAGACTTCTGGTTTCCAGAACTGTGAAAAAAATAAATGTCCGTTGTTTAATTTATCTAGCTTGTGGTTCTTTGTTATAGCAACTCAACAGACGGACATACATCCCAATACTTTTAATCAAGAAGGCTATTAAGGAGTAGATCATTGTCATCCAAGAAGCAAAAAATGATATCTGTATGAGAGACAAATCGTGATGTTTTAAACTCTATTCTTTTATTTTGTACTCTTCTGGATCTCTAGTGAAATCAACCATAAAGTGACTTATAAAAATATGGCAATCATCAGACAGAAAACTAAAGTCTTTGAATCTAGTGTACAGGTTATTAGATTAGGGATGGGATCAAGTTCTAGAGGTTTAAGTTTAGCACACTTGGTTGTCTGTAAATCATCTGCAAACTGTAATCATAATCTTTCCCCTAGTATCAATCTGAATTATATTACTTAAATGTGCAACATCTCTAGAATCTTTATTGTTGCTGTGCAGTCACTGTTCTTTAAATGATGTAATAAATCATCGTTCAAAGAAAAACAAGAAGATCTGGTTTGAATAGTACTGTCAAAAATTCCACACATGACCCATACTTATCAGACAATGATACAGAACTATATTGATCACATTCTGTGATGAAAATCATCTACCATTCAGCATAGTCAATGAATAACTGTCCCCCCAAAAGAAAACCCTGGGAATTTCCACTAACATATGAAACCAATTATATTTGGGAGCAATTCTATTTTCTCTCTGTATTAAACAATTCTGTGATCAAGTAAACTTTTCTATTCCTATGCTCAATAATACTTGTAACTCATGAAGTAATTTAGCTACATGCTCCAGGAAAGATTTCTTCCTGGAAGATTAGACTATGAAAAAATTTAAACTAGCCTATTTTGCCCACAGAAGTTTGATTATTAAGGCTTTTCCACCAATACAGAACGGCTTTTTTTATAAACTCTGCTCAATTCCAACTAGTCCTCTATCTAGGATGAACTGTATTAAAATCACTGAGCCTAGGTCATAAAACTGCATGTATTTTGTCATAAGTTCTGAAGAGATAAAATTATTTGTTTGATGTGATGTTCTCCATGAATACAGCTAAGTCCAATAAACTCAGCTTTGCCTGGTCACCTGGACAATGGTTTAGGCCAATATTTCTAAAAGCAGTGAAGAATTTTAAGCAGATTTATTATATGCAAATCTACATTTAGAAAAGATTCCTCTGAATATATGTGCAGAAGATAATGAATAGGTTTAAGCTTCTAAACTTTTATTTAAGGATTTATCTTTTCATGATTATTTTTCATATAGATTTTCTTATAGTTGAAATAGATTTTTAGATAGTATTCTAGATTTGCTTGATGTTTTTATACATCAATATAAATCAATGTATATATTATATAACTAGATCAACAGTAGATTTTCTACAGTTACTGTGTGATAATATTAAGTAAGATTCAATGCTATCAAACCTTAGGTCCAATCTCAATTTTTCTAATAACCGTAGACAGGAATTGCCAGGCTGAAAGACCCTGGAGAAATCAGCCAGTCTGTTTTCCAGCAGTAATGTTAGAGTTAGTCAATCTAGTCATCCAATTTTAAAGATAAAATATTGACATGAAAAATAATTAAATTATTTAATAGAAAATACTCCTTCTTATTGCTTGCTGAATAACTTTATATAATTCACTAGTCAAGAGTTCCCATTAAATTCACACTCATTTCAATATATATGCAATCCATACTGCATTTAGAAGCATTCTCAGCCCATTCATATACATTGAACTATAATCCTGACACCAACCAGCTTCTATTCATGTTCAGAACTTGTGATTACTGGGAACATTTCTCCTAGAATTGTTCAGCTCCTAAAGCTATTGATCTGGTGCCAAACCTTATTGCATTTCTCCATTTATTTTCTCCATTTATTTTCAATTGACGTGCTGGATTTGACCTTTGCTTTTCTCTGTAATTTTGCTTCTCTGTGGTTTCTTATAATGAGTATGTCTATGACAATAATCTTTTACATAATGTAGTTTAAAGCTTTTGTGATTTATGGTCATCTGTACATATGTAATTTTAGAATTTGAAAGTTATGAAGATATGTAAATCATTTTATAAACTCTAGGTGCCATATTACTAATTTCACTGCAGTATAAATTTTCATTCTTTAGATAAATTGCATTATATAATTTAAATACTTTTGAACAATTCTTTCTGGAATCATAGTAACAGAGCAGATGTATTTGTGTACCTATGAATGTATCTATACTTATTTTTTATGTTGCTGTCCTACTCAGTTGATTTCTGAATGCTTTTTTCCCCTTGGCCCTAAATCCACTGATTTTCTGTTCCAGCCATTAAATTTCCATTCATGTCAATTTCCAATACTAAGGGCTTTTGTAATGCTTAATTTCACTGAATATTCTTTTTTTTTTAATGTTTATTTATTTGAGAGAGAGAGAGAAAGAGAGTGTGGGCAAATGGTAGAGAGAGAGAGAGAGAGAGATAGAGAGAGAGAGAGAATCCCAAGCAGTCTCAGTCTGTCAGTACAGACCGCAATGTGGGCCTCCAACCCATGAACCATGAACCATGAGATAAGAACCTGAACTGAAATCAGAAGTTGGGAGTTTAACCAACTGAGCCACACAGGTGACCTTGATGAACATTCTGCTTCTAGTGTATTGTTTGAAGATAATATGGAGCTACCCTTAGAGATATTGGTGGACTTTACATAAGGGAGGTTTCTTCAACTTTTCAAAACAGTCATAGAAAAATTAATCAAAATCTGAGTGAAATACATTTACGGTGTTTCTAATAGACAAAAATATTTACATTTTCTTATAGTTTGAGATATACAATTAAAGGGAAAGTAGTACAACTAATTTAGCTCAAGAACACAGCTTTGATCTTCATTATTGGAACCACAACAAATCTGGTATTGTGTGGTCTCTAGTATCTGTATCTGGGGAATAAATTGACGTTTCTTTTAGACAGGCATACTCTAAACTGCATAGTCTAATAGTCCTTCCATTTTTAGGTGACACTTTTAGACTTATTTGGAATCATCTCAGCTTTTTGATTAAAATTTTATGGGATGATTTTGAGTACAATGCAGGTGGAGAAAGTTGAGGGTCAGTAAAGGGAAATACAGTGGACTCTGGTAATACTGCCTAACTACAACAGAAAATACATTTATAAATTTTATACATCATGTAGCAAATATGTTTGGCTCCTCTATCTATGTATCTTCTAAAAGTTATGCAAAGTCATGCTATATAAAGTGACCAATGAAATGTCAGTGTAAAGTAGGAGCTTAAGATCCTATGCTAAACATCCATTCTTCTTTCTCTGCATTAACAATTATGGAAGCATGTATAAAGATGAAATCTCAGTTTATATCCCTGCAATGTATATGTTTTTTGAAAATATTTTTGAGTTTGTATTTTAATTCTAGTTAATGAACAGTGTTATATTAGTTTTAGGTGTATAATAACCCTTCCATACATCACCCTGTGCTCAGCAAGATAAGTGCTCCTTAATCTCTATCACCTATTTCACCCATCCCCTACCCCTCTCCCCTATGGCAACCATTATCAGCTTGTTCTCTCTAATTAAGTTTCTGTATTTTTCCTCTCTCTTTTTAATATTAAATATTTAATATGTAAATATTAAACAACACATTACTGCACAAGTAATGGGCTAAGTAGGATATCAAATGGCAAGTCATAACATGTCCCAAAACAAAAAGAAAACATAATATTTCCAAAGTCAGTGTATGCAGTAAAAGCATATGTTAGAGTGAAATTTATGTTATAAATGCTTGTATTAAGAAAAAATTCAAATAAACAACATTACACAACAAGGAACTAGAAAGGGAAACTTGCTGAAATTTAGTAAAGAAAAGAAATAACAAAAATCAGAAACAAGCAGAGAACAGAATAAACAGTAACATAATATTGAAAGTAATGAGTACTTTTTCCAAAAAATAAACGAAATTGTCAATGCTTTAACTACATTAAGAAAAAAAAAGAGAAGACTCAAAAACCAAAGTAAGAAATGGAAGAGAAAATAATACAACAGATATCCACAGAAATACATAGTGTGATAACAAATCATTATAAACAATTATATACTAACAAATCAGATAACAGGAGGCGCCTGGTGGCTCAGTCTGTTGAGCATCTAACTTAGGCTCAGGTCATGATATCACGGTTTGGTTTGGTTCGTGGGTTTGAGCCCCACGTCTGTCTCTGTGCAGACCGCTAGCTCAGACCCTGAAGCCTGCTGCGGATTCTGTGTCTCTCTCTCTCTGCTCCTCCCCTGTTCACTCTCTGTCTCTCAAAAGTAGATACATGTAAAAAAAAAAATTAAAAA
The DNA here is from genome assembly GCF_006229205.1 of Suricata suricatta. Lineage (NCBI taxonomy): Eukaryota > Metazoa > Chordata > Mammalia > Carnivora > Herpestidae > Suricata > Suricata suricatta. The sequence continues at coordinate 88,628,188 of NC_043706.1, read as the reverse complement.
AACCCAACCAGATCATGCCTAAAAATGCACGGGTTCCCACAGCTGAGTCATGAATCTTGAATCTAAGAAAAAAGAAGTCATCTTAGGCCAATAACAAGAATTAAAGTTGAATTAGGAATCAAAAATCTCCCAGCACAGAAAAGCCCAAGCCAAAAACACTTAAAAAATAATTAATGACATTCTTTTCAAAATGTTACAAATCATGGAATACAGGAAACAGCTTCAAAAGCATTGCATGAGGACAGTACTACCCTGATAACAAAGCAGGATAAAAACAATACAAAAACAAAAAAAATCTAGCTTCTCCAAATAAGTATTGCTACCAAACTTCTTTTGATATTTGCATGATAAATGTTTCTCCATCCCCTCACTTTCATATACTCCTGTCTTTAGATCTAAAATGAGTCTCTTTTAGGCAGTATATAGATGCTTCTTATTTCTTTATCCATTCTGACACCCTACAGTCTTTTGATTACAGTGTTAAGTCCATTTACATTCAAAGTAAATGATAGATATGTATATTTATTGCCATTTAATTATTTATATTGTCATTTGTTCTGGAGATTTTCTCTGAGTCTTTATTGTTTTTGTTACTTCTAATCTCTCCTTTGCACTTGAAGAGCCCCCCTTAATACTTCTTGCAGGGCTAATTTAGTTTTTGTTTGTCTGGGAAACTATCTCTCCTTCTATTCTGAAGGACAACCTTGCTGGACAGAATATTTTTGGCTATAGGGTTTTCCTATTCAGCACTTTAAATGTAACATTTTACTCTCTCAAGTTTCTGTTGAGAAATCTCCAGCTAGCCTTATGGATTTTCCTTTGCAAGAACAGCTCTTGTCTTACCACTTTTAAGATTTTTTCTTTATTACTATATTTTACTAATTTAATTACAGTATGTCTTGGTGTTGGTGTCTGCTTTTGATGAGAGTTGATTTAGATTTGAAGACTTTGTTTCTCCAGGATCTGGATGCCTATTTCCTTCCCCAGATTAGGGACATTTTCTGATATTATTTCATGAAATAAATATTCTGTCCCATTTTCTCTCTCTTCTTCTGGGACTCCTATAATAAGAATGTTATTAGATTTGATGGCATCACTGAGTTCCCTAAGTCTATTTTTCTGTTACATAATTCTCTTTTTTGTTCAGATTATTTTCCATTCCTTTTTTTTTTGTTTTTTGGTCTCCTGGGTTACTAATTCAGTCCTTTTCTTCTTCCAGCCTGCTTTTCATTGCATTAGGCTGGTTTCCAATCTCTGTTAGTGTATTCTTCATCTCTGAATGATTTTTTTTAACTCTTTAATTTCTGTAGTAAGGGCCTCACTGAGGTGTTCCATTCTTTTCTCACGCCTCAGTGAGTGTACCTATAATTGTTGCTTTAAATTCTCCATCAGGCATGTTACTTACATGTTACTTTCACTTAGATCTCTGGCCTTGGCCTTATTCTATTCTTTCATTTGGGATAAAATCCTCTGTCTTGACATTTTGTCTAAGTGTCTAAGCCTTCTGTGTGTTAGAAAAGCCAGTTTTGTCTTCTGTTCATGAAAATAATGACCTTATGAAAACGAGATCATGGAAGGCCCAGGGCCCAGTGCTCCAGGGAGTGTCTCCAGTGTGTGCTGTGTGCACTCCGCTGCTGTATTTCGGCCGCTCTACCCTTGAGGCCAGTTGTCTGCAGATGTTCTCCTTGCACGGTATGGGCAGTGTTTGGGCCCTGGCCTAAATGTGTCAAATTTTAATTGGGTGTTCTCTGTTCTACTTGTGAAATGAAACCTCACATTAACTCCACCAGACCTGAGACCTTGCAAAACTCTGGTTGGGAGGCATGGTGTGGGCAGGGGCTTGTGCTGGTCTTCTGGGAAAGGGCTCAATGTGCTGGGACTGAGGGAAGCTTCACTGAGAAGGGCAGTCTCACCAGAGTACAGGGTGGTAGGGCTTGAGGTAAGCAAGTTAAGCAGCCAGTGTAGCTCTGAGCTGATTCCATCAGGTGGCTCTGTGTTTATGGTAAGGAGAGGACGGGGGAAATGGCACCAGCTCCTTTGCTCCAGAGAAGTGTCTCTGTGAATGCTGCCTCTTAGAGAAGAGCTCTGAAAAGGTTGATTATTAAAGAGTTATATTAATTTTCATACTTTCTGGCTTTCCTTTTACTCCTCAGACAACTGAAATCTAGCTTGAACCATGATTTCCAAACTAAACCTTTAAGCTGCTTAATAAGCTTCTTCTTGACAAAGCTAATCAACAATTTTCAAGCCTCAATTTATTCATGCTTTCTCCAATATTTGATTTTTCCTCTTTGAGCTCCCACATTTTTGGTTTCCAGCTCATAATTTACTTTTGGATCATTAGCTAACCTCCTTGGACACTTATTCTCAATTCCTTGATGGTTTTCCTCCCCTTGCCATTGTTCTAAAAAGGGTTTAGAAAACATAACCTCGGGTTTTCATCCCTAGTGCTCTTTCTGTCATCAAACATTGCTTTAAAACAGTCTTACTCACTCTAAGGTCTTGAACCTTTCCTCAAAGGATCTTAAGATTTTGATTTTTTTTTTTTTTGGTTTCACACTTTTAAAAAGGTTTACTTTTTTTTCCTTTTTAAAGTAATCTCTACACCCTACATGGGGTTCGAACTCATGAACCTGAGATCAATATTCACATGCTCTTCCAACTGAGTCAACCCAGTGTCCAAGCTTCCACATCTTCTACGAGCTTCAGATTAGAATTTCTCATCACCTAAAAGATATCGTTTGTGTTGTAAGACAAATTACTTTTATTACACCTACTCTTGTCCCCATTATTCCCCCTCAGAGAAGCTCAACATTTGCATTTGATTTTGTAGTCCATCTTCCATCCACAGTCCCAAGCTGTACCCTATTTCCTCCTATCTTATAGTTCACAAAAACGTATTTACTTGCTTACTAAGTGTTGAATCTATTCCCTCCTTATGATCATCACTGTCATTGCATTTATGTACTACTTTATCCATTATTTTGGAATATTGTATTTATCTCCATAATGAATTCCTACTTCAAGTCCCATCATTCCCTGCTTTCTTTCATGAGATAGAAGATAATTCATAATTAAAGTTTGATTATATCTTTCTTACACTATTTCCATGACTCTTTCATTAAATTATTTTTTTAAATTTTTAAATGTTTTTTTATTTACTTTTGAGACACAGAGAGAGACAGTGCAAGCAGGGGAGAGTCAGAGAGAGGGAGACATAGAATCTGAAGCAGGCTCCAGGCTCTGAGCTAGCTGTCAGCACAGAGCCCAAGGCAGGGCTCGAACCCATGAAACATGAGATCATGACCGGAGCCAAAGTCGAATGCTTACTGACTGAGCCACCCAGGTGCCCCTCAAATTCCTAAGTTTCTTTTCAATCAGTATCTTGGAGAGACATATAAACAAAATGCATAAAGGAATATATAAATTTATCTGCTAACAAGGATGCAGTTTTTTTCTCTGACCCCTTGCTCCAACTTCATTCCTACTATACACTAGAAATGACTCTTTGGAATCCTCAAGGCTTCTTGGAATTTAAACTTTGAAAAAAATCTATTCCTGAGAACTGGTAACAGTGTTTAAATAGGGGTTTGAGGTGCCTGTGTGGCTCAGTTGCCTAAGTGTCAGACTCTTGATTTTATCTCAGGTTATGATCTCATGGTCTGTGAGTTTGAGCCCCTGGTTGGAGTCTGGGCTGACAGCATGGAGCCTGCTAAACACCAATAACAATATGATATAAAGCACAAATTAGATATAGGCCATTTTCATGGTCTAACTTTGCTTTATTTTCATGTCTTGTATTTATTACATAGCACATATAGCACTTATTTTTAATTTAATTTGTTATTTTGTCAGCCTAAAATGGCTTTTATCCTGATATTTCTGGTTTACCCTTACTAGAATTAATTAAAATTAGTTGAAAGCTCTTTTCTTGGATCTACACTAGAGGATGTTGTATGTACAGTTCTTGTCTTTCTTTCACTATTCTTTCCATGTAGCTTTTTTAAAAATAGATTAATCAAAATCTTAGTTCAATATCACAGGCTTCAGTATTCAAAGCCTTCCCTGGAATTTTTGAAGTTGGTTCTAAAGAAAGGAAGAAAGAATGTCTCTTATTATTTAAGATAAAAAAAAAAAACCAAACAATCTCTTGAGCTGTTAGTTTTCCTTCATTTTCTGGGAAACATTCTTCAACAAAAGAAAATAAATGGACATGTAGAGCAATGAATGATGAAAGAGAATTGTGGAAGCCCTCGAATACCTGCTGTAGTGGTTCCTTGGTTTGGATGCCTCCTTGCCCTTCCCACAATTGAGTGTTCAGTCTCTCCTTCTATTAGGTAAATTACTTCAGTGTTCCTAAAATAAATACCCTTTCTGCGTTAGCTAATTTAAACTGGCTTTTTATTACTTACATCTAAAATCTTTTCACATCTACACATATACCCACAAAAAGTGGTAATATATTTGAGAAAAAATTAAAAATTCCCTCAATTCCTATTCAAGGACCCCAACTTGAGGAAATCTCTGAACTACAAAGTTCATCCACCTTTCCTCTGTGTCCCAATAGTTCCTCGTTCTGAAGACATTTGTAATTCAATCATGCTACTTTAACTAGATTTATAGTTTGTCATTACTCTCTCCTACACCCTCACCCTTGAGTGCAAAAAAATTGTGTTCTATTCTTCTTCATGTAATTCTCTTTAACTTTGAGTATGATTTAATGCTTGTAGAAGACAGTAAAGCAAATTTAACTTATGTGATACCCTGAAGATTATTCAAGATTTTTGAATTTAGAGAAAACATTAGAAGTCAGGTCATATATAAAAATCCCTACCTATATAAAAAAAAGAAAAAAAAGCAACCTTTAAATATGGGGTTGATTTATGAGCTAGGTTGTTGTACCATTGGATGACTATAGTTGATGTGAACTAACACACAAATTCAATGCCAATCTTTAATTTCTATAATCACAGAAAGTACCCTTTGAAGTTACTGTAATGTCAGATAGGGCCGCCATAACACAACACCTCAAAGTGTGTGGCTTTAACAATCGAAACATATTATATCACAGCTCTAACAGCTGGGAGTCTAAGATCAAAGTATTGGCAGGTTTGATTTCTCCTGATGCCTGTTTCCTTGACTTGCAGATGGCTACTTTCTCTGTCCTCACATGGTCTTTGCACTGTGCATGCACACTCCTGATGTCATTTCTTTTCTTAGAAGGACAACGGTCATATTGGATTACACTTTACTTAACCTTAATCACTTTCTTAAAGGCCCTATTACTAAACTGAGGGGTGTGTGTGTGTGTGTGTGTGTGTGTGTGTGGACTTCAACATATGAATTTGGTGAGGACCACAATTCAATCTATAACAGTAACATAAAGAATCATGTTTAGCTTAATTCCTCCTCACATAATTAGGAAACCACACTGATATTTTAATTTTGAACAATGATCCAGAAAAATTTCCAGCTGGTTTATAAATATCACATTGGTCTTTTTAAATCAACCTATTAAGATTAGTAAACTATTTCGTGCTCTGAATAACTTAAAAGTATCTTGATTAATCATAACTAATGGCAAAATTGTTTCCCTTAACACATTTGTCCTGTTTTCTTCATCATCTTTAGGAAAGATGATCCATTTTTTACTGATTGATACACATTTTAGGAAGTTTGAGTAAAGTAAAGCAAGAAAGTCAGTTCTCTAAAGAGTCACTTCAACTTTTATTAAACAGAAAACCAGTCGGTGCACAAAGCACAACTGTTTAAGTTTCCACTGAAATAATTTTGGATATAAATTACACAGAGTGTTTATTTGAAAACAAATATGTGTATTTCATTTTATTCTGAATGACAGTGACCATATGCAGCTTTCAACCACATAAGTTATATTAGATATGAACAGCCTACCATGTCCAATTTAATGGCATATGGTTAGGATCTTACTTGCTTCATTTTTTTAAAATTTGAATGTTATTATCACAACTAACATGAATTTCATAAACTCTTGGAGTTTATTAAAATATATATCAGTATATATCAGTAATGATCTCTTGACATTCAGTTTATAGTGACTAAATTGATGCTTTTCGTATCTTTTTTTTTTTTTGGAAATTGTTGGTAGGATGAACATAGCTTTATGATAAACTATTTTAGATAAGGTGATTATAATGCTTTATTGCTTATATTTGCCATATCCCCACAATTTAGAAAATACTGCTGCTTCTTTACACCTTAATAACAGTACTAATTTTTACGTGAGTGCTGCATGAACAATGATAGAAACTTGAGAATTGAATGATTTTTCTCCCCAAATGCACTGAAAACCCTCTGTACCATTTTAGAGTCTAAAACAAGCTAGGGGATCAAAACAATAGTTTAGATAAGGAAATCATTTTCTTTTTTTTTTTTTTTTTTTTTTTTTTTTTTGCTGTACTTTATTTATTTATTTTTTTATTTTTTATTT
>NC_043706.1:88588216-88621619 GCF_006229205.1 Suricata suricatta | reverse complement strand
CGCGCCCGGCGCAGTCGCTGCACGGGTCGCTTCCGCCGTGGCGCGCGCTTCCCCAGCGCAGCCGCTTCTCGCCGCCACAGGGGCCTGATTCCCCGGCGGAGATGGCTTAGGGCTGGGGGCTGCTCCTTCTGTCGCACCACCCCGGTTCGGGATTCCGGCTGCCCAGCAGTTATTTATGGAGTGGGTTTCTGTCTCCACGCGCAGCCAAGCGTTCTATGCCTCTTCCCCAGAGACAGTTCTATGAGCGCGTTCTGACTCTGTCGCTTCCCTTTGTCTCCCGGGTGCCCGGCACCTGTGCCACGCTGGGCTGGGGATCTTCCCTCCCCTGCCCATCCGGGCTGGCCCGTCCTCGGATCTCCCCCGTTCGCCCCCACTCACTCAGGTATCTTTGCGGTTCTATTCCTTCTGGAGTTCGTATTTTCTCCTTCCGCTCTCTCAGTTGAACGTAATATCCCTCTCAGTTCGAAAAACGGTGCGGAGGGAGTTTACAGAGCTCCCTTCCTCTCCGCCATTTTGGCTCCACCGGAAATCATTTTCATGTAGAAAAAATTAATGGTATTCTTTAAATTTTGAAAAATTATACACATTTACTGCAAAAAAATTCAGTAAAGGAGTAGTTTTTAGGATTAGGCCAAAGTTCATTCTAATTACATGTGCTATATATTATCTTTTCTGCAATGAATTTTTACTATACAAGTAAAAGGAATGTTTTTATAAAAATGGTAAATAAAGTTGAATATTAGAAGTGGGTGCTTAGCAAATATACAGAAAAAAAAGGTTATTTTTAGTTGATTACTCCAAATTATAAGATTAGGTATGAAGACTGGTTAAAAGTACTGCATGGGGGCACCTGGGTGGCTCAGTCAGTTAAGTGTCCAACTTTGGCTCAGGTCATGATCTCGCTGTTTATTGAGTCTGAGCCCCGGTTGGCCTTTTTGCTGACAGTTCAGAGCCTGCAGCCTGCTTGGGATTCTGTATCTCCATCTCTCTCTTCTGCCCCTTTCCTGTTCGCTATCTGTCTCTCTCTCTCAAAAATAAATAAACATTAAAAATCTTAAATAAAAATACTGCACAAATTGTAGGTTATATGATTAATTGAAAAACTTCTTTTTCTTATTGAAATTCTATTCAACTAGAGACAACCTTTGACAACACATAATGAATGCTCTAAGGGATTCTTTAAGAAATATCTATTCCACCACAATCTGCCTCATAATATTAGAATTCTCAGCTTCTCAGAATTACAGACAGGGCTTATTAGAGGAACTCTCTACACTTGAGACTAGAAGGAAAACAAGTGGATGAGAGTATTAGAAAGGCTTCAGGTCCTTACACCTCTTAGATGTTTACTAAAATAAAAATTGTTGGTGGAGGCCATTTTTTAGCTCTGGTTAAGACAATGGCACTCTGGTGGAGCCTGAGAGGTCTTTCTCCATATTTTACCAGCTAAATATCTTTATGAGAAAATTAAAATATCTCCAGAGCTCAGGAAATATATCTATACTTTTGAAGATATTTCTGTTATTTTATATCAAATAGATACACTCCCTGTTGCAATCAAATGGTCAAGAATTTCTTTTCAGTCAATGATGTGATAGCTATGTATGGTGACAGATGGTAGCTACATGTGTAGTGATCATAGCATAAAATATAAACTGGTGGGATTACTATGTTGTATTCCTAAAACAATGTAACATCGTGTGTCAATTATACTAATTTTTTTAAAGAATTTCTTCTAGATTTTTGAGATACAGTGTTTTCCAATTAGCACACCTTAGACATAATACATATATGTTAAATTTTTTTTAATGATCTTCCTTATTTAGGTTACATGTATGCTATGGCTTCAAAAAGTTCAAAAATTATTATAGGAAGGAAATAGGACTGTTTTATTTGGTTTTAATTAGGTTGAAAATCTAAGTTATTTTGGAAAAATATCCCTGTATGTATGAACTAGGTAAATTGAAAAGAAAAAAAGCATTCATGAGGGAATCTATACCATGGACATATAATTGTGAATATGTACTATATGTAATCCAATAATTACATTCAGACATATTTTCCTTTCAGGATGATAACTTTTACTAAACATCCAAATGAATCTATTGTTTGTGTGCATAAATACTTTTACATACTGTGTTCATGTTATGTGCTAACCAAGGGCTTACTACACCTATCATGGTCTAAGGAAGCAGCCATCCTTTCCCAGTAAGAAATATGCATGGGGTACTTTAAAATTAAGTGGATAAAAGCAAAAATTAAAAGCATGAGGAGTTACTATCTATCTTTTCTATAGATTTCTAGATACATAGGGTCTAGCAGTTTTCTTTCTTAAATGTTAAATTCATTTTTTTGTTGTTATTATGTAATAACCTGAACCCATCCTGCATTAGTTTGAATTCAAGGAAAATTAAGGTAAATGGCATGCCTGTAAGATACTATGATGTACAACTTCTGAATGTGTTTACACCTGATAGGTTAAGTGCAATAGCAGATTTGAGGAACATCTAATTTTACATTTAAATATGTGCATTATATGTGTATGTTAAATTATATATAACACACACTAATATTTATAATCAAGCTGGCAAAAAACAAGATCTCCATGAAGAAGAAAACAAAATGAAGTTATTAAAAATATTTTCCTTAAACATTTTTTCATAAAGATTTATTCTTTTCTGACTTTTTAATCTGACTCTTCTAAGATCCTGAACTATTTCTGAACCTAAAATGTGATTCTAAATGAGATTTTGTATAACCTTAATTTGTATAATCATAATTTGATAAATAGCAATAGAGTATGTACCTAAATTAACCAATGTTTCAAACTTGTCTATTAGTTCCTATGTAGATCCAAGCCAATAATAACTGCTCTAAATACAATTAGTTGTTTAACTAAAAAAACTAGAATTAATGAAAGAGTGAAAAAAGGTTTATATTTTTGAAACATACTATTTATCCTTGGTTCAAATGTTGCTTTCTATAAACAGAATCTCTTTGGAGTCAATAATAAAATGAATAATAGTCATTAGTATCAGCCTGCATTTATATGTGCTGACACATTTTTCATGTCACTGGTAATCTGCTAGTATTTTGCAACACAATGAAAACCTATTTGGTTAGAAAATTACAGAGGCATAGAAAAGTAGATTATCATCTTTCTAGGCCGCCTTTATTTATAAGGCAATTTCTTTAGCAGTGTTTCTCATTTGATTAGTTTAATGTAGGAGTAAAAGTATAAATATTTAAGTACATTATGAAAACAAGATGGTAGGCAATTATTGGTAAGGCTTTTATTTTTATGATTAAGTTCTACTAAAAGGGAATCATTTACAGAATAATTTTTTGAAGGATACAGAGAGACAGGTTAATAGGGCATAGTACTTTCTGCCTGATCAAGAGAAACCAAATAAAGAAAAAATGTTGCTGTGTAAGGAAAACATTCATTCGAAGCAGTCAAGCTACCCTCCTTCATTAACTTGGAAATTCTGAGTGGGAAGAAAACAATGCCTATTTCATGAAATACGAACAATTTTGCAACACTGTGAAAATCAGAAACAGTTATTTTTTTGAAGAAAGATTTCCTATTCATATCCAAATAACTTATATAGTTGTAACAAATAATAGATTTTACTTTAGTTAACATAAATCACCTAATTTGAACTTCCTACCATCTTATGAACATCTTTGGTCTGTTTGAAGAATTATGTGAGAGAAAAATATCAGACAGATGATTACAGTTACAGAGAGCTTTCTGAGAGCTTGTCCAGTGTTCTTCTTACTCATGCCAGGATTAGAACTTCCACACCCTTCGCAGAAGGGTGATAATAGCTTTATTTATGTATAACACCAAGAAATAAAATATGTAAATATGAACAGAAGGCAGAATTTCTGTTGGTAAATCAAAATGAACCATTCTAGGGACTCAGAAATAGCAGACTTGTTCGCTTCACAATTTTATTTCATTTTCTATGGACCTGGTTCATAGATACAAAATACTTCTTGGTTTAAAAAAAATCAGGAAAATGAGATTGAAGTACTTTTTTATCTTGGTGTAAAGTACTTCCTAATGTCTTATCTTTAATGCATTATCTTTATTTTTTAATTAAAAAATATTTTATTTTGAGAGAGAGAGAGCTCATGCTCATAGAGGCAGAGAGAGAGAATCTTAATCAGGCTCCTCGCAGTAAGTGGACAGCCTAAGGCACGACTCGATCTCATGAACCATTCAAAAGTCTGATGTGTGGGGCACCTGGGTGGCTCAGTCACTTGTGTCTGATTTTCCCTCAGGTCATGATCTCCCATTTCGTGGGTCTGAGCCTCATGCCAGGTTCTGTGCTAACAACTTGGAGCCCGGAGTCGGCTTCAGATATTGTGTCTCCCTCACTGTCTCTGCCCCTTCCCCTCTCACACTCTTTCTCTCTGTCTCTCTGTCTCTCCCTCAGAAATAAATGAACATTAAAAAAAAGTCATATGCTTAACCACTGAGTCACCCAGGCACCCCTGCATTCTCTTTTTAAACCTCTGTACTGGATAGTATAATCATCCTTTCTTATACAAGTGGAATAAGTAAATAATATAGATGAATGTTCAGTCTTAACTTCATGTAAATTGTGTTACAAATCATCTTAATAGCTCCAGGATTGGGGGGAAATGGAGAAATGTGAACTTTTGAGTTTAGTTTTTACTTTTGTATATAAAGCCCAAACCTTCAAGGATTCCTCACAGATCTGATTTTATTTACTTTTGAATTGACTACCTCAATTAATAATTGAATCTAAGGATGCAGCAAGATGCAGCCTCTCTTTTTTTGCAGCAGGCTAATAATAGTGAATGTAAGAAAATCTTAATAAGAATGAAGAAATGAGAAATAAAGGATCTTGATCTGCTACAATCTGAAGCAAATAGTGCACTGACAGAGTTCTTTAGGAATATCCATGAGGTATATATATTTCTATTTCAAAGTACAGATACGTAGAGTGGGAGAGAAATGACTAAGAAACGATGTGTCAGAAAGCAAACCAAAGGGAAAGTATAGCTTTGAAATTACTGGATGAGACAAAGTTTCAAAAATAATCATTAATCAAGAACAGTAATCAAAAGGTTAAAAAAAATTGAGTATTGACATTTTTTTCAGCTTACCTAAAAGTCAAATGATGTTTTAAGAATTGAAAAAATTAAGGTTTTCAGAAAGGTACATGATAAAAACCAAAAGTTCTGGCTCTTAATTTTTATTCTAAAATGCTCTTAATATCAATTCTCAGTAATAGCTCTGACAAATCACAAAAATCTCAAACTACTAAATTCTTGTTATTTATATAAAGTTTAATAATTTTGTAATACTCTTAAATACGCCAAAAAGCACATGGCTTGATAAATGGCTCCTGATGCTTATCTAAACTTGAAACAACGTGTTCCTAGTATAATATGTCAAGGTGGCCACTGTTTATTCAAACTGTGCTATGGAACAATATTTCCCATAACTGAATTGCACAGCTGATTATCACAGGTGAGAGGTAACAAAGAAATTTATGTGGGCTGGCCATGCTTATGGTTCTTTTATATTTTAATATAAAATGTTTATGTTTTAGTACCATAATGTAAATCAAATTTAGGCTCATCTTTCATTTTGTTGAATAGGTATTTCCCCACATTCTGTGTAACAAATTGATCAGAATTCAACCAAATGTAAAATATCATCAGAGAATATGACTATATTAGAATGAAATATACACAATATATTTTCATACTGCTTTTTAAATTAGTTAAAAATACAACTATCATCTCTTTTAATGTTACTAATAGGAAAAGGCAGAAAGATCTATTTCCATGATATGCACGCATGTAAATATGAGAGATGAGTCTAAATTTAAAACAAAAAGCTTCCATATTCTCTTTCTTCATGCTTATTTCACATTCAACTTTCTTGCCTCACTCCTTTCTTCCTTACATTTCAGACACTTAAGTCTACTCAGTGCCTTATTTCTCATTTAAATTTGGGGCATCTGTTCTCATATTTATAACCTTCAGTTTTTTTAAGGTAATTATATTACACAATGTTTTAAACACACATACACGTTGTAGATACATACATAATATATATACATGCATATCCTTGTGAGGCCACCACTCAACCTAGAGAATGAAATATTACCAATACTGCTGAAATTATCTGTACACTCTTCTCTACACTTGTTCTCCATCAACCTCATTCCCACACCAAGTCATAAACACTATCCTACATTAAAAAATTATCATTTGCTTTAATTTATTAAAATATGATGTACCATATTTGCTATATTTACATACCACCAGAACATATAGATATAGTTTTGTTGTTTTGGATTTATATAAGTGGAATCATGTTGTACACATGATAGAAACAGCTTTTTGCACTCAACATCATATATGTAAGATTCACCCATGGTATTAACCATGTTCCTGGGTCATTCATTTTCCTCAATGTATAATGTTTTACTTTGTGAATAACTTTAATATCATATTTTCATTTTTCTTACATTTGCTATTTGGCTGTGTTCATAGTGGATTAAGTAGTGACCCCCCAAAATCCATGTCCACCTGGAACCTCAGAATGTGACCTTAATTGTAAATAGGTTTTTGCAGGATATGAACTAGCTAAGGATCCTGAGAGGAAATTATCCTGGACTTAGAGTGGACCCTAAATCCAAAGACTGATACCCTTATAAGAAGTGGAGAGAACTCATAGATAAGAGGAAAGAAGCCACGTAAACACAAAAAGGCAGAGGCTTGAGTTAGGTGTCCATAAGCCAAAGAATGCCAGGAAACACTAGGAGCTGGAAGATGCAAAGGATTCTCCTGTAGAGCCTTTGAAAGGACCATGGCCCTGTCCACATTGTGATTTCAGACTTCTGATCTCCAGCACCATAACAGTACAAATGTCTCCTGTTTTAAGCCTTTGCTCTATCCTCTGTGTCTCTTTAAACTCTATTTTATGTGGTCTTCTTTTCTGAGTCTCTGGCCTTCACCCTGGTAACACCTTCAGGTGTTTATCTTCCTGCTCAGTAGATACTTTTAATTTTTATTTTAGAGGTGTTTCATCTGTTGGTGAACCCATTTACTGAGTTGTACATTTCATTAAATTTATATATTGTGAATTTTTCTTCAATTTGCATCCATTTTTATACATTCCTTTCCTTGACCATCTTTCTTACTCTATGTGTTGCTTCTTTCAGCCTTATATATATGGTCATTTAATATCCTGCACCTAATAATTTAAGCATTTAAATTCCTAGGTCTCTGATGTTGCTTTGTATTATATAGCTTGTGTACAAAGAGCAATACTTGATTTTTAATTTTGCATACGGATCCTGCAAGATTTTAGTTTATCTTACTAGTCCATGTCCTACTCCTGGTGATAGGATATTTACAAAAAGAATGTTGATAGTCCATTCTCTCTATGTCTCTTCCTCTCTCTCTCTCTCTCTCTCCATCCTTTTTTATTTATGTGTTTGCTGAATGAACATTAAGAATAATTATGCCAATGGGGCACCTGACTGGCTCAGTGGTTCAGCGTCTGACTTCAGCTCAGGTCATGATCTAATGGCTTGTGAGTTTAAGCCCTACATTGGGCTCTGTGCTGACAGCTCAGAGACTGAAGCCTGCTTTGGATTCTGTGTCTACCCCTCTCTCTTCCCCTTCCTCATTTGCACAGTATCTCTCTCAAAAGTAAACATTAAAAAAATTAAAAAGTAATTATACCAACAAACTATAGAAATCCTAATTATTGCTCTTTTATGTGACTGACATTTTTTATTAACCATTAGATTTTAATGTATATCTGTTATATGTATCTCAACCTAAAATATATTAATATCAATGTGAAAATTAATATCAATAAAGATATATTTTACAGGTGTTGCTTCAATTTACCCAGTAGCTTTTCTAGATTTAGCAAACTCTGATTTATGAGCACATTGAATGATAAATGATTTACATTTTTTTGCATCTTTGGGTTATTTTAGTGGATTATTTCCCAAATGGGAGATAGCATATTTGTAGGGTGTTGTCACTTTTTTTTCTGTATTATTTTACCTATTTTCCCCACCCTAAGCCCCTGATAACCACTTTTGTACCACATATTTCTATGAGTTCGATTTTGTTGTTGTTGTTTTAGATTCCACATATAAGTAATACAATGAGGTATTTGTCTTTCTTTGTTTGGTTTATTTCACTAAGCTTAATGTCTTCCAAGTTTATCTGTGCATTGGCAAAGGACAGGATTTCCTTCTTTTTTAAGGCTGAATTTTATATGTATAAATGTATTTACATATACATATTACATATGTATGTATGTATGTGTGTATATATATATACATATATATATAGAGAGAGAGAGATAGAGAGACAGAGACAGAGAGAGAGAGAGAGAGAGAGAGAGGGAATGAGAGGGAGACATTTTCTTGACCTATTCCTCTGTCAATGGACACTTCGATTGTTCCCATACCTAGGCTGTTGGGAATAGTGCTATGAACATGGAAGTACACAGGTTTCTTTGAAATAATGATTTTGTTTCCTTTCGACATATACCCACAGTGAGATTGTTGGATTATATAGTAGTTTTAATTTTACTTTTTTAGAAATCTTCATACTATATTCCATAGTGGTTGCACCAATTTACATTCTCATCCAAAATGCACAAGTGTTCCCTTTTCTCCATATCCTTGCTGACACTTACTTCTTGCCTTTTTGATAAGAAATATCCTAATGGTTGTGAGGTGATATATTGTTGTCATTTTGATTTACATTTCCCTAATGATTAGTAATATTGAGCACCTTTTTGTGTACCTGTTGACCACTGATATATCATCTTTGAAAAATGTCTATTTAGGTACTTTGCCTATTTTTAAATTGAGTTATTCTTTTGTTTTGCTATTGAGTTGTATAAGATCCTTGTATATTTTGGATATTAACCCCTTGTCAGATATGCAGTTTGCAAATATTTCTTCCCATTCAATAAACTGCCTTTTCATTTTGCTCATATTATCTTTTTTGTGCAGAAACTTTTTAGTTTCATGTAGTCACACTTGTTGGTTTCTGTCAATATGTTCTGCATGTCATGTAACAAATTCTGTTTATGTAAACTAGTTACCTTTGACAACTGCTAGTATGACTAATTTTATTTTATTTACTTAGATTTGTATATTTCTCATACTGCACAAGATCTTTTTTGCATACATTATCAAATTCCATATAACATAATTCTAATTTTTTTAATAAAAAGAATTCATTTTCATGAGGCATAAAACAAAGTTTATGTTAAAATTTTTAAGCGTCTAAGTATTTCTCCAAGGAGTCACAGTTGTAAACTTGAAGATATAGGCACTGAAGGCATAGTTTCTGAAAACAAACCTAGTAGTTTGGCTTCTACTTGCTAACTTTATTTTTTAAGACTTCTTTTTTTAATTATTTTTAAATGTTTTTATTTATTTATTTATTTATTTATTTATTTATTTATTTTGAGAGAGAGAGAGAGAGCAGGGGAGGGTCAGAGAGAGAGAGGGACGCAGATTCGGAACACAGGTTCCAGGCTCTGAGTTAGCTGTCAACACAGAGCCTGACGTGGGGCTGGAATCCACAAACCGTGAGATCAAGGCCCGAGCCAAAGTTGAACACTTAACTGACTGAGTCACCCAGGCACCCTTTCCATTTGCTAACTTTAAAGGTCTGTCACTTATTAGATAACTTATATATAAATTATTTCTAGTATGTACTATACAGGTACATTAAAAGGTATTTAAAACAAGCCAAAAAACTTTTGTAACACCTAGAGACTTTGGATTTTTATTTTGACAAAATTACTACCTTAAATATAGAGAAGTAGGTAATAATTACATATTTTCCTTCAACCTGGTAATTATTATTTGTAATAGGATCATAAAATTTCTGCCTCTACTGAAGTTCAGTTTCATTTTGCAAAGTACACACAGTGCATACCCTTTTCAAACTTTTGAAAATATATATTGTACACTTCTAATTTTATGGCGAATTGAGACAGCATAGTCAAAATACTTCTTTTATCCAAACAGCTTTATCTTTCAGAGATCAGAAGAAAAAGTATTGAGAAGACTATTAGCTTCATTGGCTTTCCCAATATGAATGACAAATGTATTTATCTATATTTGTTATGAATATTATTTAGTTACTAAATATTTTATGCTTTTCCTATCTGTCCAAGTGACAGATCTCTATAATTGCATTATCTATATAACAGAACATAGTTTAACTTCTTAAAATTCCATCTTAACTTTTTGTTGTTGTTATATAGAAATGGATGACACTAGTGATAAGTTAAAAAGAGCTCCTGTTTCCAAGGTAACCAATCTAAATAAATAGCAGCCCTACAGAAATTCACATTCAGAATATAATGTAAAAGGTTCAATCTGTAGTTCAGAAATGAAAGCCAAAATTATTATATTTTTGGACTGGTTTGGAAACATTTTAAAATTTCAGTTTCAGCTGAGAATCTATATTTGATTAGGTGGTAATATTTCTTTTTCAAAGGAGAAACATTTCTGATGAAATTTTACCAGAAATATCATTGGTTAATCTCTATAATTGCATTATCTATATAAAAGAATATGAAATAAGCATATAATAATTCTCCAATGAAATATTCTGATAGCGCTAACTAGCACTAACTCATTGTCCCCAAGGACCATGTGAACTTCTGTTATTCTCTTGTACACTTTCTTTTTCCTTTCCTTTCCTTTCTTTTCTTTTCACTTCTTTTCTCTCCACATTTTTATGTATTTATCTATATGTATCCATCCATTGCTTCTCTGCCTTTTGGCTAAGATCAAATGTAGTATATGTATCCATCCACACACTCATACGTATATATATTAGGTTCTAGCTTCTATGTATTATGTCTCACAGAAGAGGGTGCAGAATAATGAATGTAAGAATTTACAGAGAGGACAGGAATGTTTCAGTTCACTTGTTATTTACTAAAGGAGTGTTTACCGAGGAGAACTTTAAAATTTCAGGGACACTTAATATTAAGACAAAAGCAGAGAGGAAAATCAAATAGATGAAAATACTCGGAAATTAATTACGATTATAGAATTGAAACTCTAGTAGTTTCCAAGGGTAATGATGGTCAAACTATGCTTACATTTTATAGTATACCTTTAATAAACTGATGTGTGTGTGCGTGTGTGTGTATGTTACTGAGAAAGGAAAGACTTAGTCAATTTTGCATATAAAAATTCATTCATATAGCTGAAGTATTCTCAAAAAAAACTTTTAATGTCAAATATCCAGTCAGTATAATTAACAAGGAATTAATGAAAATAAGGTAAACTAATTTGGATGGAACAGTTTACTGAACTGTTCCATAATACATGAAAAGGAGCCATTTGACTACGTATTTGCAGGAAGTGGAGGTAGGAAGGGGTAAGTAACTAAATGAATTAAGGCCGTGATTAGGTATAACTAACTAACTACATCCAGTCTTTTAATTCTGAAATTAACATGATGGTCTTGCAGACCACATTGGCTAAGCTAATAAGTAACATCAAATAAGTATTGATAAAAGAACCAACGTACCTGGATCCTAAATCCTAAGAAATATAAGGGAGCTTTTCCTGTACATCAGTCCATCAATTCATGGTTAGCATCCCTTTAGAAACTTTTTTAAATGAACTTTTCCCTGAAAGGACATTAATTTATGAGAAAATAATGCTTTTTAACCTAAACGCCAAAGCTTTTCAAGACTACCATGAGCAAGATCCATTATGTAAAATTGTCTTAGAATGAGGACATTTAATTTCTGTATTCTTATGGCTAGAATACATATGAAGCACATTTATGCCAAATTTCTCATAGTAAATAGCATTATTTAAAGAAAACAAAATCATTATTTTAGTGTCTATTCATCTTTAAATACTTAGAACATGGATAGTGGTTGGCATAAAATGATCATCTAATGTAATCCTAAAATAACTAAATAATATTTAGAGGTCATCATCTGTTCAAATCCACATAACTATTCTACCCTTAAGTTGATATACTCTGAACTGCAAGAGATGCAAAGTAGTTTAAGACTTGCTTTCTGCCTTGATAAGAATTAGGAAATCTTATAAGTTAACCTACCAATCTTTTATTAGAACCTAAAACTCAACGTATGCCTTTCTTCTTTAGTATTCCTAATTAAAAAGAAAAAGAAAAACCCTGGAGTCTGACTGATGAATTCCAATTTTGTGGTAAAGTGAAGCAGTCCATTCCATATTTTGAATATTTCTGATTGGCAAAGGGTTCTTAACTGTGGGAAATTCCACCTGTAAAATTTGCCAATGTCCAAGTTTCTGTGGGCATTCTTCTTCAAACTATTAACCACCTTTTCATAAGCATTTTAAATCTTTCTTTTTTTGCTAGTTCTTTGTTTTCCATTTGTAAACATCTTAAATTTTGATTAAAATGCATCACCCCTAGGAAATTTTCTATCTATCCTTTAACAGCAAAAGAGGGCTAAGTTGGTCTATACTTTCTTAAGAATATGGGTTTTGTCCACATACATATGGCCCTATGCTAACCACTAAAAGACATCAAAAAGAATTACAAAGAGTTTGAAAAATCAAGGTGGGTACAAGTAAATTGATAGTTAATAATATAAGGCATAAAGATTACCCAAATATATTATAAAATGTGTGCTATATAGATTTAGAGGAGAGAAAATCCTGCTTAGGGAAACAGAAAGGGATTTATATAAGATTCAGATTCAGGAGGTGAATTGTAAAGGTGGAGTAGAAATTTGATAATGAGAAAATAATTAAACTGTATGCATGTGAGAAAGACAATTTGGTGAGGAAAGGCAGGACAGGAATAGTTCAAGCTTAAAACTTAGGAATACTAAAATGAAAGAGACATTATTTTGGAGAGCTATGTCATTTTTGAAATCACAAAGACAGCATTTGTATGATTTATCCAAGTTTTTGGTCAGCTTTAAATGAATTAGTTAGGACATTCTTAACACGAAAGGTTATTATGCCAATGCTTGTGAGAATTCTTACGTGTCTTTCATCCTATTGTATATATTTTTACTTTCTTGACATAAGGAGCAGTATGTGATATTTCTTTCTCCTATGGCATATATTACAGTGCTGAAGTACTTAGAATAAGTTCAAATAAATACCACACAAATGTATTTTAATTATAACTTTAGCCTTTCATAATACAAAAAATAAATTCAACAGTGCAAGTATGTGAAGTACCCTAAATATTCCATTGTATAATTTGACTTTTAAAAACTTACTTATATGTCTAAAATAATATCATTAAGCAATGCAATTAAGATGCCAATTCTACTTTAATTTGTTATGAAATATTTATGTAATGTTTTCATGAATATTCTATAGCTAATTTAAAGTTAACTATTAAAGCTATTACATTTATTATTCATTGGTGAATTAATTATAATAGACTTAATAGACATTCAAATGGCAAAATATTTTTGAAAGAAAAGACATACGACAATTACCAAAATTCACTTCAACATATACATCGTAGCCTCTGATGAATAAAGCTTAATGGGAAAGTGAGGGAGGTGATTTCTGAGTACTAAGCAAGATATTATTAAAATATTTAAAGGCTTATAATAGTAACAATAGTAATAGAAAATAAATTCTGAAGTTATGAATGATGTAATAATTAATTCTATGAAATATTGGTTGACTTTAGCTATTTAAATTAATTTAGTCTCATAATATAACAATGTTGATAAATTTAAAAAATTGACAACAGTATGTGTAGACAAAGATAGAAATGGAATCTTTTCAATTGCTGATGGGAGTGTAAAACTGTATCACTTTAAAAAATTGTTTAGCCATTTTTTACAATCTTATTTGTATATTTACAATATGATTTATTACTTCTACTCCTAGGTGTTTTTAAAAAGGTAAATGACAATGTATGTTCTGACAAATTCTTATTCAAGAAAGTTCCTAATTTATGAAAGTCCCAAACTAGAAACAAATTAAATGTCCATTAACAGGAGAATGAAAAAAAAAATTATAGTATCCATACAATGGGATAATGCTCCACAATGGAAATGAACTATTGATACAGACAAAAACAAGAACAAATCTCAAAATAACCCATTATACTGAGAAAAAGGGTGTATACCTGAATCAGTATAGGGGCAGGAGGCTCAGACTGACTGTAAGAGGCATCAGGAAATATTCCAGGTGATGGAAATACTCATCTTGTTTTGGTTAGTAGATACATGTGGGTATACAGTTACCAAGTCCTATGAAATTGAACAATTGAGTTCTGTGCATTTTATGTTATACAATTTATCCCTCAACTAAAACTTATAATGAAAAACTTCTTAATAGGAAAATAAGTATCACACAAAATATATGTTTATTTTTATATATTGAAATATTTTTCAGGTTAAATATGTTTTTGAAATTTTGGTTGTAGAGTGATTCTTCTTTACAAATATAAAAATAAATTGGAAAATATGTTTAAGTAACACCAGTAAACTTCAGTATAACACTAAATGAAAAATATTGAAATATAGAGCTCTAATTTTAATTTTTCATTTGTATGTTAGATTTTATCTGTATATTAGTGAAATTATAACTTTTCAATTTTCCTTTTCCTTCCTGCTTATTTTTTACTTATTTTGAGAAAGAGATAGCAGATGGGGGAGAAGCAGAGAGAGGAGAGACAGACAGACAGACAGAATCCCAAGCAGGTTCCACCTGGACAGTGCAGGGGCTCAAACTCATGAATTGAGATCATGACCTGAGCCAGAGTCAAGTCTGATGCTTAACTGAATGAGTCAGTCAGGCACCCCTTTAATTTTTCTTTACTCAAATGTGTTTAACACTTCAGCCTCTGATCACATGTTATTTGCCTTGAAGTGTATTTCATCTATTGGAAATGTGAATACTTGAAAAAAATGTTTTAATGTAATATAAACAATATTTGAATAAAAATAAATAAAACAATACAAATAGAAGTGTGGATAGGGATTATCGCCTAATTAATTCAGCTGACTTCTGAAAAAGATATTTGGGGTTTTCAAAAAATCAGTCCTCTAGGTAAGATATATTGTTGTATCATTTATTATGCATAAAGTAAATCTAAAATTAAAATTGTATTAATTTCTACTGTATAGAGAATCAAGGGAGAGGACAGAAAAGGAAGCCTGACTTTCCAAGTAGGGGATTTAGATACAGAAGGAAGCCTAGGTGACCCTTGACTGATGCTTGGTGAAAAATGTGGTACTATAGAACTTATATTTATCTATTTTAATCTGAGAAATAAACAAGATTGGCAAATAAAAATAAGATCCTTTATTGTACATGACTATATATACCTCAATGAGGAAAGTAATAGGATACTTGTAATATTTCTATAAGAAACCTTTTTTGACTTAAAAATTGAGCTTACTTTTATTTCTCTTAAAAATAAAAGAAGTATCTATTGAAGATGCCTCAATAAAACAATGAAGATGTGATTGATTTTCATCACAGACCACCATTTCTTTCATTAGAAGATAATAAACTTATGTTCTCTTAATTCATAGAGCTTGGCAGTAGTTGTTGGTCAAGTCTCCTATTTATCATCTTTCTTCCCCAGGAGAGCAGATTAGTCATGCAATTTCAGTAGGCCAGGGCTTCCATAGTGATAATTAATAATAATACTTACATGGAAGTTTGGGTCTAGTACTAAGATCTTTACAAATATTAACTATTGTAGGGCACCTGGGTGGCTCAGTCGGTTAAGCATCCAGCTTTGCCTCAGGTCATGATCTCATGGTTCGTGGGTTCCAGACCTGCATCAGGCTCTGTCCCAACACTCAGAGCCTGGAGCTTGGCTCACATTCTATGTGTCCCTCTCTCTCTGCCCTTCCCTTGGTTACGCTATGGTCTGTCTCTCTCTCTTTCTCTCTCAAAACTAAACAAATATTAAAAAATAAAAATAACCCACAAATATTAGCTATTCCTCCAACATTCCTAAGCATATGTTATTATTATTATTATTAGAGATGTCAAGTTATCTGACTCAGGACACATTGTTAGTAAGTGGTGGGTTCAGACTTCCAACCAGGCCCAAAACCTCCAGGCTCCATACTGTCGATACACTATATCTTCTCTGTTGTGTGGCACAAGAAAAGCAGTGCATGTAATAAGTGAATGTGATTTGATATTAACTTGCTAAAGAGCCACAGAAGCATAGAATAATACTTTGATTAAACTCTGTTCTTAATTGTTCTATAGATTTAATCTCATGACTTAAAAAATATATCTATCTCTATCTCTATTTGTCTATCATCTATCTATAGATATAGATAACCAAAGCAAAAATCATTATTGATTTAGATAAAGTTCTCAAACATATCTCCATTTGTTCTAGCCACTGTCTTATTTTTTTATGTTTCTCTGGATATTCTATTATCGGGCTCACTATCCCAGGCTCCCTGTTGTCCATTCCTGTTATTTGGGGACCCTTGTGGTTGAACATGCTTAAGAAAGTCTTTAGTAGTAGTAGTAGTGTCGACATTTTTTTTAAGGAGACCTGCCTTCAAGAACCAGCCTGCTAGTTTATAAGCACCCAGGGAAAACGTGCTCTCTTCTGTTTAAAACGTTTTTTCCAGCACACAGCATAGCATGGTGCTCAGTAAACAATAGACACTCAATAAATGATGTAAAATGAATCTATAAATTAAATAAATGTATGAATAAATTAATTAGCTAAATTGTTTGCTCAGTTTAGAGTCAATGTTTAATCATAGTTTATTAAATAATTGATTCAATAAGCTGATTATTGTTCATCTCAAAGATCAATGAACTATTTCCTTAAAGAATGTTTGTTTCAATCACAGCAATCCACTACTTTTCTATTTCATATATCATGAAAAACTTCAATAAAATTTATCTCCACTGGCTTGATAAACTAATGACCAGAAAAACTTGTAATAACATTCATATTTATGTTATTGTGTGAAGTTTTTTGTTAAAAACACAGAATTATGGAGATATACTTGACTATATTTAATTGTAACTATTTAAAGCATATAATTTGATCAGTTATACTTCATGAAATGACTCTACCAATCAAAATTATGCAAGTCTCTGTGACAATTTATAGAAATGTTCATTGTACTTGTCTAAATTTGGTTCCTATTGAACAACATTGTTAAATATTCTACATTTAGGCAATTTACAACTACTCCTATTTACCTGCATTATTTACCTGCATTGAAGTCATTTCCTATTTGGGACAAATTGTGTGTGTGTGTGCGCATGCGCATTTATAAAACATCAAAAGTCAGGTAAGGCTAAAAAGCATATATACATGTACCAAACTTCAGAAGTTGATCCCAACATAATTTCCTCTGTTAGAAAGCTTTTTCATTTTAAATTTTCTTCTAATAATATTACTTTGGTTTGTGATCTATATAAACTCATCTTAGTTTGCTTTTTCATCTGTTTGCCTGATGTATATAGAGAATTTAATGCTGGTAATGTTTCTGATCCACTTTAGTGTATCTTATGTTTTGGCTTCAGAAGGGAATTGCCCATCCTTATTTAAGGCTAATTAAGACTGGGAAATCAAATAGTTATGTCCTGGGTTAGGAGATTATAGGGAACACATTGCAAAGCAGAACATGGCTTTCTGGCCTTGCTGAAAACAGTGGGCTGGTATCTAGTTAATGTATATTTAGGGGTTAGGTCCTGCCTGTGCTCATGAATTCCTTAGACCATATTTTCTATGGAATATCTTATCTTGTTCTCCACTCTACTCTTTTGTAGTCTTGGGAATGCCTTGTTTATCTGCACCCTTTCTATATGTTCTTACTGGCACTTAGCCCACCAACATATTGCACAATGTTTTCCCTATAAGGTATGCTTAATAAATATAGGAGCTTGAGGGCAGCTCAAAGAGGCTTCCTTAGCCTCCTTCTCACCTCTCTTGACTTGTATGGAGTCTTGAGTAATCCTTTCTGCCATCTTTGGCTTTGTGGGACAAAGCTGAATGATGACCCCACAATTAGTGACCTTGGCATAATAAGTCATACTCACTAGGACAAAATTTAACACTTTTTTTTTACCCAAAGGAAAGCATTTCACAAAACTTCCCTCAAATAATAAGTGAATGTTTATATTAATTAAATCAATTATGTGCAAAAGATTCTTCCACTTCAAAATAAAGACAGAAAAAGTAATCAGAGAACCTGACTAATTTCTGTGTAACTGAAATAACTTTATTGGGAAATTTTTCTCGATTTGTAGGTCACAAATAGTAAATAAAAGAACTAATGAATATATTTACAAAGATAGAGCAGGGAATCTAATATATGCATTTATCTATTACTACAACCACAAATTCTAATGCATTATTTCCTGAAGGATGAATAAATTTAATAGGATTAAATTCTACTGGGCAATACTTAAAAATATATATATTTTAAGCCAAACCTGACACTCCACAGAAAATTTCCAAAGGCATTCAATGTTGAAATAATATGAAAAACATTCTACTTTTATATCTGCTTAAACTGTTTTTCACCTGACTTCTTTGCTAGTCTCTCTATTGTTATTGCCAACACATAAAAATAAACAGGAGTTTTAGTTCTTGATGGTCCTTCTGTCTATTTCTTATTCTCAGCATATTATCTTAATCCTTTCTTTGTAATTTTATTATCATTTTCTGAAGCCAATTGTGATAGGAAACATAGCATTTTGGATTCAGGTGGGGAAAAGATTAACAAATACAGAGAAAGCTTTCATGTGGATAATCTGAGAGAGTGGGAGTATGGGAAAAGGAAACAAAGATAGAACATCTAAACGAGACTGTGACCGTTATATTTGAAGTTATCCTGATTACTAGATTTGTATTTGTTCAATTTTACATTTATCATACCTAGCTTTGAGGAAGTTTTTTATACAGGCCAGTATCTAAAAGTTTTCTTTCTTTTAAATATATACAGAAAATGAAGAAAAATTAATTTTAAGACAGAAATTACACAGGGCTATTGGGAAGTCATATTTGAGGATAAAGTGAATTTGAATTAAAGAGATAAGGGTTTTGTTTTTAATATGGGAAAGACTCCATAGGGTTTCACTAGATTTAGAATGTCAAGCAACAGGGCACTCCAAACTAAATCAATTGGATAAAAAATGGAATTGAATATTTGAAAGCTTTTTGGGTAAATAGATTTTATACTTTTAAAAAAGTGTTTTTTAATTTTTTAATATTTTAAGAATTTCTTTTTGAGAGGGAGACAGAGCACGAGCACGGGAGCGGCAAAAAAGAGGGCAAAAAAGACACATAATCCGAAGCAGTCTCCGGGCTCTCAGCGGTCAGCGCAGAGCCCAACATGGGGCTCAAACCCATAAACCATGAGATCATGACCTGAACTGAGGTAGGATGCTTAACTGACTGAGCCACCCAGGAGCCCCAATAGATTCTATTCTTATTGTATGAGTATGCCCTGCATTCATAATTCCCTAAAGTAAGATGAAATAAGAAATAAAGGAATATGAATATGATAGAATAGGTCCACAAAGAGGTTCAATGAATGTGAGCCATTAATACAAAGATATGATGTGGTTGCCCTCTTCTCTAGAATGATATTATGATAAACTGTAGTAAAGTTTATGGTAATAAGAATACAAATTAATATTTATGAGTCACTATGTGTCAGAAAAGTTTCTATTTCATGTGCATTAACTCTGTTTATCTTTCCAATTTTATTGAGGCATAATTGGCAATATAATGTTCTATCAGTTTAAGGTGTACAACATAATAATTTAATATATGCATATAATACAAAATAATTATCACAATACGTTTAGCTAACATCCATCACCTCGAACCTATGAGTATTGTGTGTTTGTGTGTGTGTGTGTGTGTGTTTGATGAGAGTTTTTTATTATTATTTTTTCAATGTTTATTTATTTTTGGGAGACAGAGAAAGACAGAGCATGAGCAGGAGAAGTGTAGAGAGAAGGGGAAACACAGAATCCAAAGCAGGGTCCAGGCTCTGAGCCATCAGCACAGAACCCAACGCAAGGCTTGAACTCACATGCCCTGGGATCATGACCTAAGCTGAAGTCGGAGGAAGGTTAACTGACTGAGCCACCCAGGTCCCCGAGAGTTATTTTTTTTAATTTTTCTTTATTTTTTCCCTGAGAGTTTTAAGATCTAGTCTCTTAGCAAATTTCAAATAAAGAAGACAGTGCTGTTACCTATAATGAAAATGCTGTACCTTATATCTCTTTGGAAGTTTATACTTTTGAACACCTTTACCTACTTCCTCCACTCCACAACCACTATATTTGACAATCACTAATCTGCTTTCTGTTTCCATGAGTTTTGTTTGTTTGTTTGTTTAGAATTGTCTTTCTCTGACTCATTTCACTTAGCATAATGCCCACAAGGTACTCCTATGTTGTGGAAAATGGCAGGATTTCCTTCTCCTTCTGTTTTATATAGTGTTCTATTATATATATATATTTTTTTTTTTCTTTATCCATTCAATGGGCACATGTTGTTTCCATATCTTGTCTATTGTATATAACAGTGCAATTAACATGAGGGTGCAGATATCTCTTTAACATAGTGATTTTGTTTTCTGTGGATATATACCCAGAAATGAAACTGTTGGATCGTACAGT
The DNA here is from genome assembly GCF_006229205.1 of Suricata suricatta. NCBI lineage: Eukaryota > Metazoa > Chordata > Mammalia > Carnivora > Herpestidae > Suricata > Suricata suricatta. The sequence goes on along the minus strand of NC_043706.1, from coordinate 88,600,944 downwards.
AGTTGTATTATTAATTTGGGGGGAGCTTCCATACTTTCTGCCATTGTGGATACACCAACTTACATTACAACCAATAATGCTCAAGAGTTCCCTTTCTTCACATCCTTGTCCATTATTGTTATCTCATTCTTTGTAATAGCAAGCTTTCTAAGAGGTATGAGGTGATATTGTATTGTCATTTTGATTTGCATTTTCCTGATGATTAGTGATGTTAAGCACCTTTCATGTACCTGTTGTTTATTTGGATATCTTTTTTTTTGAAAAATATCTATTCAGTTCCACTGTCCTTTTTTCCCATCAAGTTGTTTGTGTTTTTGTTATTGAATTGTATGAATTTATTTTTTATAATGCCTAACAGGTATATGATTTGCAAATATTTTCTCCATTCTGTAAGTTGAAATTTCATTTTGTTGATGGTTTCCTTTTATTGCAAAGATTTTTGTTTTGTTTGATGTAATTCTGCTTATTCATTTTTGATGTTGTTTGCTTTGTTTTGGGTATCAAATCCAAAAAAAAAAAATCATTGCCAAGACCAAGCAATGTCAAGCTTACCTCCTATGTTTTCTTCTAGAAGTTTAATGGTTTCAGATTTTAATGATCAAGTTTTTAATCCATTTTGTGTTGATTTTTGTGTATGATGTAAAATAGGAATGAACTTTCATTCTTTTGAATGTGGTTGTTGAGTTTTTTGAATACCATTTATTGAAGAGACTCTTCTTCCCTCATTCGTATTCTCAGCTGCCTTAGAGGATGCAACTCTCCCATTTTAATCTTCACAATAATCTAAAAACTATATTATCTTCACTATCACTTTGAGGACAAAGAAAAATGGGCATAGAAATATTAATAACTCTCTCAAGATATTAACAACACCTGGGATATAGTGGAACAAAGCTTTGAGCATATGAAATTTAGTGCAAGTCTCATTTGTTAGTTTTATCATTTCTTTGTAAGGTGTTATGTTTTCCTTTACTAATGAAAACCTTTCTTTTTTTATTTTCAACAAAGTATTATAGCCATATGTATGTTTTTAATGGCTTCCAACATATTTTGTCTTAGTGCCTTTCAAAGCAAGCCTGCCACATGCTCTGAATTATCTCAGCCCTTCCCAGCATTTCAGACTTGCTTCTCAATACTTTTCTCTAAACATATGACACTCTGGTCAGTCTTGACTACTCTGTTTTCCAAAAATTAGATCAATATGACTACTCAAAACTTGTATTCATAATATTCTTTCAAGCTATTATGTCTATTTCCATTCTGTTTACCAAAACATAACTTACTACTTACCTTAGCACAAATGCCATTTCCTGCATTTTTTTCTAGACACCTGGGTCACATTTAGTCGTTCTTTCTTTGATTCTAGCCTATCATCTCACCTATGTCTTTATTACTGTACTTGTTTTATTGTTTTTTGATCATAATTTTATCTTTAAATATCGACATTATAAGGGATCAAATATCCTTGGAGTTTTAATTTTGTGGCCTTGGAACAAATTTAACATAACCAATTACAAATAGTCAGACCCTAAATTGGACCCACAGCTGAGGTCTTTTCAGAGAACTCACTTCCCAGGGTTTATGGAAAGAAGACTGAAAGAATGAATTGCTCTCCAATACAACCCAATTCACAGCATTTTCCCAGGAATATACAAGAACAACTTAGCTCTAGGTCTTAATCTGATAATAGGGTGAATAAAATTTTTCCAAGGCAAGATGGAAATATGCTGTGATGGGGGTAAATCAAGAACATACGCTGGTGTTTCGGGGTTAGTAGCTTATTTGAAGTCAGAAGGTTCCACTGTGGGAAATTTTAAAGCCAGGAAATCTGCACCATTATGTTGTAGAAATGTTCTTTTCTCATTTTAAACATTCAATACTATTTTAATAAAAGCACATTTATATTAAAAAACATTCTGAAATGTGCATAGGAAATAAAATGTGTAATAATGGCTAAGAATGTGTTTAAAAGAAAAATAAGAAATTGATTCAATTAATTATAATAACTGACTACATGAAAGGGTCCAGGAAACAAATAGATCAGAGGAAGTACACAGAAAATGTGGAAAGAGACTGATGCATATATATAGATGGAAGCTATGATTCAGGTCACATTTCTAATTATAGTCAGTTCTGCTATAATTCTTGTTTTTACAATGTGACTTTGTTCCAATAGAATTGATATATCACAGAAAACATTGAATATAATGTAAATTCTCTGCTTGCTCATGTGTAATTTCATCTTAGAAAAGCCCTAAACAAATGCAGCAAACTGCATCCAGCAAAGTGAAACCTCATAGGCATGTACAAAACATAGTCTCACATTTCAATTACTAGCTATTTCAATTCATTGTGTATATTAAGAGCCACACCCATGTACATCTGGTGTTATAATTTTCTCCTCCTTCTACCACTTCACAGTTACTCATAAACTGCACTCTTCTGATGTTCACTTCTACAAACTAATTATTTTAGCTTAAGTGCCATATTTACTGTCATATTTATGTGCCTGTTCACCATTTAATATATATAAAATTGTGTCACTGCTTTTCTTTGGGTGCTTAATTTTTTTTCTATGTGGTGCTGATGAGATTTTTTAGTATGCTTTCCCCTATCACATATATCTAGTAAGACTGTATTTTTATTGAGCAATTATGCATGCCACAATGTTTTTAGGAATGCCTGTGTTGTGTTATAGCAGAGTCGACTGTGTATAGTCCAGAGGAATTGGTTATTGATTCTAAAAAGTTAAATTTCTAAATCATGATATAGATAACATTATGCAAGGAAAAATACTCAGCCTAAAGTATAAAATAAAGAGGAAACCTATTTGTGTGCATGTGTGTAATAATTTTAGTAATTATTAACATAATTTAAAAAATAATTTAAGAATGAGTAAAATTTAAAATTTACTCCCCAAATAAATGTTAAATGGCCAGTAAGCTTATAAGAAATTATTTGTTTTATATGACCATTTTAGCAGAAGTCTTTTTGTATTAGTAATTAGACACTAGGCAAACTAAACAATGGAATAAAATATATTTTACACTATCAAAGAAAATAAATAATTTCCTATATTTATCTTAGGAATGGCAAGAGATATTGGCACTCTGAATCATTAGTGCAAATGCTTTTTTTAGGAAATTTTAGATAGAAATTTGGTAGTGACCCAGAAAGTTGATCTTTATGAATCTATCAATAAATATAATAGTACATGTACATACTATATAGGCATGACATTGATGTTTGCATCTTTGCTTTTAGTGGTAAAATTTATAAAATGTCCAGTCATCACAAGGGAATGTTGATTATTTAGTCTGCAGCCATACTCTGGAATACCAGTTTTTATATATAATGAATTAAATCTATGCTTAATGAAATAGAAAATCCTACAACACTTATTATTAGAAGAAAATAGGACTAATAAAGCCAAGCAGTCTGATCTGAATTTGTTTTTTACAAAACTAAAACAAAACATAATGTTTGTGTATATCTAGTGTGATAGGCAGAATAATGGCCTCACATATTATCACCTTAATCCCTACCATCTATGACTGTTTCCTCTAACATCAGCTACAAAATCTTACTTTGCTTATCTATTTAAAATGAAGCTTTTAAAAACACATTTCTTAGTCTCTGAGTTATCAATTCCATTTTATTAGTCATAGTTTCCATTCATTGCTTGCTTCTTTATTTACTATTTATTACTGTTACTATTATCATACCTTTTAAAATTTAAACGACATACTGTTCCCCACATCTTTTCTTTTTGAAAAAATAAATGGATTTAGCTTCTTATAGATTTTTATTATTCCGAGGACATTTTAAAACAATCTTATAAGTTCTGGTTCTGGTTATTTTAGCACAGGTTTACTTTTAAAAACTGATTTAAGTTTGGTCATAGTTCTCTATTCTTACATTTTCTGCTTTTCTCAAGCAAATATTAGTATGTGATTAAATGATTTTTTATGAGATGGTGTTATACAGTAGGATTTAATTGATTTAAGAGTTCTAATTTATTGGCAAAAATTATTGATACTAATCTTAGTAAATTAGTTGTAGCTACTTTCCTCTACATTAACTTAGCCATCAATTTATTCACTTGTTTTATTGCTTCCCAGATTTCATATGCACATACACACACACACACACACACACACACACACACACACACACACCTCACAATGCTAAAGTCTTGTGAAAATATTGGTAGAGACTGTTTAGGGTTTGTTCGTCAAGAGTTTTGTTTATGTTAGTGATTCTAGAGTGGTTTGTATATTAAGTGCTCACATTAAATTTTTCATAGCTTATAGATAACTTACATTGAAAATTCATGCCTGTGCATGGTATTGGCCTAAGGATTTTTACTTTGACCAGGTTGCTCAATGTTGTCAATATTTCTCCACAGCACTGGGCATTTCATGTTCACTGATATATATTGGTTTATTCCTAAGCCTCATTTCTAAACATCATCCATAACATGAAAGCTATTATTGTAACAAAATGGCAGATAAAAACCTAGTTTCTAAGCACTTCTTCCATTCTGCAAGATCCGTTCTATTTTCTTCCAAGGCTGGTCCACGGTTCAGCCTTCAAGTGACCTGTTCAGCAGGGTCCTTAATAATGTTTTCCATCTATTTTTCTACACCTTTCAATGTATCATAAAGTACATACTGTGTATTGTTATTTAGAAATTCCTGCATCTGAAGTTTCATTGTTACTTATCGGCTATCATTCAGAGTTTGTGATTAAAGTTGGAGCTATTTCTCTTCCAAGTACATGAAATAATCTACACCAATAACTTTCCCTTACACTCCCATCTTTCCTAGAGATCAATCATCAGGTATTTTTGTAACATTTTTTTAAACTTATTATTGAGAGAGAGAAACAGAGCATGAGCATGGGAGGGGCAGAATCCAAAGCAGGCTTCAGGCTCTGAGCTGTCAGCACAGAGCACAACGTGGGTCTTGAACTCACAAACCGCGAGATCATGACGTGAGCCAAAGTTGGACGCTTAGCCGACTGAGCCACCCAGGCATACCAATCATCAGGTATTTTTAATTGCATTGTTTTCAACACTTCTTCCTCAACACAAGAAGTATCTACATAAAAAGCCTTACTGCTTACCTAACCGACATAGTTGAAATTATGCATTACTTTTCAGCTCTGTGACTCTCTTTAATAAAAATGTTGTTTATCTTCTGTTAACTCTAACAACATCTACTGTTTTCTCCTAAGGAGTTTTAAGTGACTTTTGTAGAAACTTAATTTTTCACTGGGACCTGGACTAAAATTCACTCCTCCAATTTTATACAATCATTAAAAATGTATAAATTACACTTCTGCCCAAATAGATAATACAGTATTCTTGTCTAAATGAAATGAAATTCTCTTCAACACTTCATGGATGCCTTGTGTGGAATTTACATTTATTGTTTATGACAATTACAAAGTGACTGTACAAGAAAACCTGTTCAAATAAAAATGAAAAGCTTAGAGTGGCATGACAATATTTATAAAAAAAATTTGTATGTTTCCTGCTAGTAAAAGATCATATAATGGCAATTATTTTGGAACCAGAAAATATTTGATAGATGATTGATAGCTAGCTAGCTATCAGTGATAAGTAAGCAGTCAGTGATAAAACAAGCAAATGAAATAGAATGCATTTTATTTTTATTTTTTTTTAAATAAATTTGCGGGGCGCCTGGGTGGCTCAGTCGGTTAAGCCTCCGGCTTCGGCCTAGGTCAGATCTCACATTCATGGGTTCGAGCCGCGCATTGGGCTCTGTGCTGACAGCTGGCTCAGAGCCTGGAGCCTGCTTCGGATTCTGTGTCTCCTTCTCTCTCTGCGCCTCCCCCTCTCATGCTCTGTCTCTCTCTGTATCAAAAATAAATAAAACATTTAAATAAAATAAAATAAATTTGCTTTTTTACATTTTATTTATTTTTGAGAGACATAGGGTGAACAGGGGAGGGGCAGAGAGAGACAGAATTCGAAGCAGACTCCAGGCCCTGACCTAGTGGTCAACACAGATCCCAATGCAGGGCTCAAACCCATGAACCATGAGATCATGACCTGAGCCAAAGTTGGACACTCAACCGACTGAGCCACCCAGGCACTCCAGATAATGAATTCATTTTAGAGCATAACACTAGTAGATCATATTACTTGTGAATGTGCTATGTTCAATTATATATCATTTATAGTAGTTGGGTCATTTAACTCTCAGAACAACTAAATGAAATAGAGGGTTGACACCATCACTTTACAAAGGAGGTAACTGAGGCATGGAGAAGGAAGTTACTTGCCCAAGACCATACAAGCAGTGGGGCTAACTTTAGAATGCAGAGGAGCTAATTCCAGAGTTCACATTTTAGTTACTATGTAATAGGTTTGTTCACCATAAAGTCATTACCTCCAGGGTGTTTGAAATTTGGAAGCTAATGAAATTAGGGTTTTTTACCATACATGTTAGTTTATGTGTTTCATAGCTATGGGTGATATGCTTGCGTCACAACAAAGATGCAAGTCACACTATTGTCATTCTGTTGTCCTTGCTTATTTCTTTTTTTCAGTGTTGCAACATTATATGTCTCACATAATGCAGATATTTCCGTTCCATCATGTACAGTCTAATTATCCCGCAGCTAGTCAGTGAAATAAAACTAATTTGAGAATACTCTACCTAATTAGCAGCTTTTGCCCTAATGCCATACGCAGCAAGTGATGTTGTCATTGATTTGAAACTATAAATATTGAAAACTGTGATTATCTCTAAGCAGTAATATATATTTAATATATATGTAAATGAACTCTGCATACACCGTGTTGTGTCGAGCTTGCTTCTCTCCCTGATGTGTTAGCAGGGCTGGCTCTGATTATGAGCATCTCCAGGATGTTTGACTTGCCCACTCCCATCTCCCCAGTAGTTCTTCTGCTCACTAAAAATCTCTCCTAAACTTTTTCAAGAATTCTTGTAAGTATTCACAGGGATTAAAGGAGTAAGAAAGCTACTTCAGCTAGATATAGTGTGTCTATTCCATTGTTAGGAAATGAAAGAAAGTAAGCAACAAGGATGCATTTTTATCTGTAGAGTTTCTCCATATGTTGCCACTAAGCCATACGGTAGCACATTGTTATTTGTACAAGGGAAACAAGGTACCATCTATTTCTTATTTCTAAATTAAATTTACAAAATCGCCTAATATTTTTAAATGCATCTCCCTTTTGATTTACTTGTAAAATTCGATTCAGTGGATAGTTATAGATCCGTGCATGGTTTTAAGACACATTTTATCTGCTATTATAAATTGAATTCATTGAGTCCATATTCCTCATTGAATCCATTAGAAAGCAGGGAAGCTGATTTATAATATCTTCTTATTTTGCAGACTTAGAAAACTAAGCATCTTAGAGACAACTATTTCTTTGTTAAATACCTATATGTATAGTCAAATGATTATGTTTATATTCTGTGAAACAGGTTATTTCCTTCTTTTTTTCTCTAATTCATGATACCAGGAAATCTCTTTGGTTAGGTATTTTCACTTACTCAATTGTACCTACAGTTGAGATGTTTAGTAGGCTAAAAAAATAATTAAATACATGAATTTTCTAGAATACTAGGCTTGAAAAATAAGGCATAAATTACATAAATTTATATTTCTGTGAGTAGGAGAATGGAGTTAATTAAATTTACCAAAAAATATTTGTTTGTGAATTTACATACTAGGGGTCAGATATATGTTTTTTCTATAAAATAACAAGATTATAACTTTACTTCTGCTCCTAGATTTCCAGTTGTGTCGGGGTAACTTTTGGCCAACATCCCTAGTATTGGAAAGTTGATCTTTGACTTCCTGCTGAAAACTTTCTACAAAAAGAAAAAACAATGGTGTGGGGGATGTTATGTGTTCTCCCCCCATTCCTAAAACAGGGTAAAGCACATAGCAAGTATCTGCTCTAAAATGAGTGAATGACTGAGTAGCTAAATCAATGCATTAGTTGATTTTCCAGTCACTCTAAGTAGGTCGTTTATGAAAAGGAAATTGTGCCCTGAGAAAAGTAATGTTTCTAGGACAAAACTCCGTAGCATAGAATAACTGTTTTATAAAGACAAATAATACCTCATAGATATGAAATACTCATTTTTTTCTTAGAACAGTGTGGACCATTTGCAATCATGTAATATCTACCTTTTGAATCCTTATTTGAGTAATTTGTTTGAGCCAGCTAGATTTGTTATGGAGTGATGCTTGTGAATTGAAAGTTATTAGTTGCCCAAAGTGGTAAAAAGCCTTATCACATAGCTGACTGCTATACCAGGTTATGTTAATTTAAAATCACAATTAAAATTGACCTATTCTTAAAAATATAAAATAATAGTACCTGAGCGGTAATACATTTTATAAAGCACTATCAAAAGTTTAAGCTAATATATTATTGCTGGTGCATCAGTAATAAAATTTTTTCATATTCCTGAGACATACCTTGATCATGATTATTTTCTAATACTGCCCTCCTGCCTTTCAGTATGGCATCAAAGATATTTGTCACATGGCCACAATCTACATCTCCATTATCATACTGCAGTACCACTCAGTATGCACAAACATATCTTATATCCTGGCATGTGAAAGCATTCACCATCCCCTGACATACATGTTTTTATGCCTTTGTTCAGCATACACTCTTTTGGAAAAGCTGTAACTATTCACGTTTACTTGTTAAAGCACAGTTCACTCTTCCAAAGCAACCTCAAATGCTATTGGTAGCCTTAGTAAATCTGATGTTTTATTGAATCAAACTTTCTTCTTTATTTTATAATAATTTTTTAAATGGATGGGGCACCTGGTTGGCTTAGTCGGCTGAATGTCCAACTTGGATAGGTCATGACCTCATGGTTCAGTTTGTGAGTTCAAGCCTCATGTCAGGCTCACTGCTGTCAGTGCAGAGGCCACTTCTGATCCTCTGCCCATCTCTCTCTGCCACTCTCCCACTTGCACTCTTCCTCAAATATAAATTTTTAAATGGAACTCTTATTCACAATATATGATCTAAATGCCTTGCATATTAAACAATAACCCCCATCTGAGATCTTTATGTTTAGTGCCTCTGTATTTAATATAGTACTTTGTATAAAGTAAATTTTAAATATAGGGGGTGGGAATGAGTTTGAGAATCAAAGAAAGTTATACAGGATTGATTTTTCTAAAAGAAAGGAAATAGGAATAAGTAATAAAATGTTGATTAATACTCCAGATATAAAGACATTTAAAACTACTCAAAAATACTAGACCAGCAATAATGAAAATGTGTTTTAGTCCCTAATCTACTGATAAGTAGCTATCTTTTCTAAGCCATGTGCTTCAATATTGAAATGAAAGATTACACTTGATATTCCTGCTGTTCCTACAAATATTTATTGTCTCATTTGGACCCTCAAGACAAGTGAGAGGTCAATTCAAATTGCCTTGTATTCCACACTTTCTATTTAATGAATATTTCATTTATCATTGCTCCCTTGCAAATTACTCCAAAACTTAGTTACTTTAAACAATTTTTATGTTGCCCATGATTTTTTTGGGTCAGAGATTTAGAAAGAGTTTGGTTGGGAGATTCTCACTTCAGTCTCATGAGGCTATGCCACATGTTGCCTGGAATGGTAGTCCCCTTGGAGGCTCAACTTGGTTGGCCATCTAAAATGCTCACTCCTGTGGCAATCTGTCAGCTCGGAGTCCAGCAGTCAGTTAACCTGAACCCTAAATATGGTCCCTTCAGCATGAGAATCTCAGAGTAGTAGAATTTTTGACATGCCAATAGAATGCCCCAGAAACATGTAACTTACATGTAACAACAAATGTTGCCTCATCTATTAAGGTATAGCCTTGAAAATCTTGCAGTTTGATATGTACCTTATTCTTTAGATTACAAGCAAGTTATATGCCTGCCTAAATTCAAGGGAAGGAAATTCAACTTCAGGGCTTCATAGACTAGTGGAAGTTTTTTGAAGACATGTGGGATAGAGATATTGTAACAGCCATATATTGGAAAATAAAATTGGATACATTTGCTAAATATAACTTTTATTTTTATTAAACGTAAAATGTTAAAATGAAAATTTATCAGTTTTTCACTTATCAAAATACTGAAAATCTTAATAACTCCATCACTTAAAAAAATTGACATATAGTACATATCCCTAAAAAGTTCCCAAGCGATGACTAGATTTTTATGATAAATATATCAAATGTGAATTAATGGATTTAACTTTAAAGAACAAGCGAAAGTCATATGAAAAATTTTTCAAAGTTGTTACCATAAATCACTTGATATATTTATATGTAGAAGTGTAAGGTGCCACATAGTTTATCTTACATATTACATATTAATTTTCTTCTAGATATCTATATTGAGAAGAGGATGCTAACCTATTACAGGGAAAGAAATGTGAATATTTCTCAGGGAGAAGCAGAGTTACTCTTTGTAACACAAAACTCATATACTGATTAAAAAGAATAATTATAATACAAATAAACCTTATTAGTTACATTAGCCAGTATTATATATTTTTCAGTATTAATGCAAAGTACCTTGTACTCATTTGTCCTTGCGTTTTACTTTAATATAATTTAGTCACTTCCTATTTTTTAAGGTTTGCCTAGGTACAATTGATATACAAATAAATGCACATATTTAATGTATACATCTTGATGAGTTTGGACATGTGCATACACCCATTAGCATCACCACAACCAAGGCACCACACATATTCATAATCTCTAAAAATTTCCTTATGTCAAGCCATATTTCTTCAAAGAGCTTAATACTCAAAATATGTGGGAATCTCCTGTACTCACAAAAAAGGAAAACAAATAAACAAATAACCTGACTAAATCTTTTAGGAGATATTCAACATTTTGTTGAACTCATTTTCTTTCCGAATATGGACTAATTTTTCTCTTTTATATCTTTTATACTTTCAGTACTGTCAGTGATCTGAAATTATTAGGTAAGTAACCTAAATATACATATTAATTTATACTTTTCATAATGCTCCCAAACTGGGAACAACACAGGTGTCAAAAAAGAGTCAAAACACACTGAATTGTTTAATTGGATGGTGTTTATATTATCATGCATAGATAATGGTTCGATAATTTTCACTTTTAAAATCTTCACTATTTTTTCCATTTCTTGGTGTCTTCTTCAATCTCTTTCATAAGTTTTCATCATATAGGTCTTTTACATCCTTGATTAGGTTTACTCCTAGGCATTTTATGGTTTTTTTGTGCAATCGTGAATGGGATCAGTTTCTTGATTTCTCTTTCCCCTGCTTCATTATTGGTGTATAGGAATGCAACTCATTTCTGTACATTGATTTTGTACCTTGCAACTTTACTGAATTCATTGATCAGTTCTAGAAGGCTCTGGTGGAGTCTGCTGGGTTTTCCATGTAGAGTATCATGTCATCTGCAATAAGTGAAAGTTTGACTTCTTCTTTGCCAATTCTGACGCCTTTTATTTCCTTTTGTTGTCTGATTGCTGATGCTAGGACTTCCAGCACTATGTTAAACAGCAGTGGTGAGAGTGGACACCCCTGTCCCTGATCTCAGGGGGAAAGCTCTCAGTTTTTCCCCATTGAGGATGATATTAGCTGTGGGCTTTTCATAAACTGCTTTTATAATGTTTAGGTAAGTTCCTTCTATTCCGACTTTCTCAAAGGTTTTTATTAAGAAAAGGTGCTGTACTTTGTCAAATGCTTTTTCTGAATCTATCGACCATATGGTTTTTATCTTTTCTTTTGTTAATGTGATGGATCACATTGATGGATTTGCGAATAATGAGCCAGCCTGTGACCCAGGAATGAATCCCACTTGATCATGATGGATAATTCTTTTTATATGCTGTTGAATTCAATTTGCCAGTCTCTTGTTGAGTATTTTTGCATCTGTATTCATTAAGGATATTGTTCTGTAGTTCTCTTTTTTTTGCTGGGTCTCTGTCTGGTTTGAGGATCAAGGTGATGCATTCCCTGCTCATGGATCGGAAGAATAAACATTGTGAAAATGTCATTATCACCCAAAGCAATCTACATGTTCAATGCAAGCCCAAACAAAATTGCACCAACATTCATCTCAAAGCTAGAACAAACTATCCTCAAATTCGTATGGAACCACAAAAGACCCTGAATAACCAAAGTTATATTGAAGAAGAAAACCAAAACAGGAGGCATCACAATCCCAGACTTTAGCCTCGACTACAAAGCTGTCATCATCAAGACAGTATGGTATTGGCACAAAAACAGACACATAGACTAATGGAATAGAATAGAGAACCCAGAACTGGGCCCACAAATGTATGGCCAATTAATTTTTGACAAAGTAGGAAAGAGTATGCCATGGAAAAAAGACTGCCTCTTTAGCAGGTGGTGCTGGGAGAACTGGACAGAAACATCCAGAAGAATGAAACTCGACCACTTTCTTACACCATACACAAAAATAAACTCAAAATGGCTGAAGGACCCAAATGTGAGACAGGAAACCATCAAAAACCCTCAAGGAGATAATAAGAAACAACCTCCTTGACCTCAACCGCAGCAATTTCCTACTCAACACATCCCTAAAGGCAAAGGAAATGAAAGCAAAAATGAACTATTGGGACCTCATCAAGATAAAAAGCTTCTGCACTGCAAAGGAAACAATCAAGAAAACTAATAGGCAAC
>NC_043706.1:88573472-88588116 GCF_006229205.1 Suricata suricatta | reverse complement strand
CCATCACCTGATGAGTGGATCAAGAAGATGTGGTATATATACACAATGGAGTACTACATGGCAATGAGAAAGAATGAAATCTGGCCATTTGTAGGAAAGTGGATGGACCTAGAGGGTGTCATGCTAAGCGAAATAAGTCAGGTGGAGAAGGATAGATACCATATGTTTGCACTCATAGGTCTAACAGGAGAACAGGAGAAACCTAATGGAGGACCAGGGGGAGGGGAAAAGGGAAAGAGAGTTGGGGAGAGTGAGGGACTCAAAACCTGAGAGACTATTGAATACTGAAAATGAACTGAGGGTTGAAGGGGGAAGGGGAGGGTAGGAAAAGAGGTGGTGGTGATGGAGGAGGGCACTTGTGGGGAAGAGCACTGGGTGTTATATGGAAACCGATTTGACAATAAACTATTTAAGAAAAAAAAACCTGGAAAAAAAATCTTCACTATGTCCAGAAGAGCCTGGGTGGCTCAGTTGGTTAAGCATCTGACTCAGCTTAGGTCATAATTTTATGGTTCCTGAGTCTGAGCCACGTGTTGGGCTCTGTGCTGACAGCTCAGAGTCTGGAGCCTGCTTTGGATACACTTTCTGCCGCTCTCCTGCTTACTCTATCTCTCTCTCCCCAAAATAAACAAACATTAAAGAATGATAAAATCCTCACAATGTCTTAGTGGAGATATTATCTTTAGCAAGAAATATAAATTTAGATTTAGTACATATGAATTAAATATATATATAAAAGGTAAAACGTAGGTGAAGTAGTAAAAAAAAATTAGAAGCCTAATTATAGAAAAAATGAGTGTTCTATTGATACCAAATTTAAATAGGATATAAAATAATATTTTAAAGATCCAAATACCTTTGACTTTATCCACCATAAGTGAACCAACATTGATATTTATAGTGATCTTATTTTTTACACCATTCATACATACAGACATGTATAATTGTTTTCAATTAATAACTCCATTATAACACTTTTTAAATCATGGAGCGATTTATCCTTTTATGTATTTTTTTTACCTTCTTTCTCTTTTATCTATCAATAAACTAACATAAAATATCAGATGTATTTTTAAAAAATGTTTCTTTATTTACTTTGAGATAGAGCACACATCTATCTTTGGGAAGAGAAAATCCCAAGCAGGCTCCGTGTAGCCAGTGGGGGCTCTGATCTCATGAACCATGAGACAATGACTTGAGCCAAAACCAAGATTCGATGCTTAACTGACTGATACATCCAGGAGCCTTTTCTTTAATTTGTTTTAAAGATAACATCCTCCTATAAATATATTGGTATTCAGAGTCATTTGTTACAATGAATGGATCCTCAAAAGTTGGATTGCTTAGTTTAAGTATATGTATAGTTTTATATTAATATTTATTTACAGGTCAGTTTGAAAAAAACTGTAATAATTAAAAGGTCTCTATAAATGAAAATGTCTTTTTCCCTCCATTTGCCCAAGGAATAAGTTATGTAACAATACTTTTTTTGGTCAAACTAGTAAACATAACTTAATATGAATATTTCTGGATTAATACATTTGAGCATCTTTTCCTATGTCAATAATTTTTATTTGCTTGGCTTGAGATATGCCTTTCGAGTTTTTTCCTTTTGATATTTTATTGTGTTTCCTTTCTTGAAAAATTATTGGCATGCTTTGAATAGTATAAATATTAGTACTTCATCAGATGCTTTATAATATATTTGACAGTTAATAAAGTATCAACATTTTTAGCTTGTACACATTTGATAGATGAAAAGAAGTTTTGGTTTTCTTCTGTTTTTTTTATGTTTCCTTAAGAATTTCATTAAATGTATGGCATTATTAATATTATTTTTGTATATAAATTTTAAAAATCTAGTATGAAAAAGGTAATATGGGCAAAGACAATTGGTGAATTCTATTGATAATGCTACTTGATAACAAATGTAGAAAAAGTAGGTAAGCAAATGTGTAGAAAAGTACATAAACTCATCTGTTTCTTTTTTTTAAATTCATATGTGTCTGATGGTAGTTTTTAAAGCTGAAACATGTTTAATATAATCTGTAGTAGCTATTAAAATTATGCATATAATTTGTAATAATTGAAGTTTTTATAATCTAATGACATCAAAGAATAATGTGGCTAGACAGTTGACTCGACTAAAGAGGCCAATATTTGGCAGAAATATTGCAAGTTATACAAACCATAATATCATACTACTAATTTAACAAGAAGGTCTGGCTAAAAAAAATGAGTGGTATTTCATAAGAAATTGTCAATGTAAGTACAAACCCATTTATTCTTTATTTGAATCATCTAAACACATACAACAATTTAGCTGATTCAGTAAAAACACTACCAAAATTATTAATTGACATCTTGTAGATGAAATAGTTGAGATTTAGCTTTTATATAGCATTCATTGTCCATCAAGTTTAGAGAAGAATGTCTTCTTAAATTGAGCTTCTATAATGAGAAACTCTTTAGAAATGTTTTGCTGGAAGAAAAGTCAATTTCATAGAAATTCAAAGACAAGAAGCTGAACTATTTTCCTGCAGCATAAAATGTAAAGCCAGCAGAACAAAGGAGTTAACTCTTCATCCCCTTCAACATCCATACTTACTGAGCTTAATAGCCTATCTATGAAAACTGGAGTATAACATGAGACCTGCTACTCTAGCACATTTCTGAAATTATATAAAAGGAATAGGCAAACAGCCTCTGCTGACAGCTGAGGTGGCTATGGTAATTTTTTTTATTTAGACAACAATGAAGTTTACTGCATCAATTGACTCTACCCATCTAGAATGTTTTCTCTGTAGCATGTAATGCATTTGATAACATTTTATCCACAGTAGAACTTCTTTCAAAATTGGAGTTAATCCTCACAAACTTGCCACTGCTTTGTTAAATAAGTTTATGTCATATTCTAAATACTTGTTATCATTTCAATAATCCTCACATCTTCATCAGGAGTAGATTCCATTTCGAAAAATCACTTTTGTTGGTCATCAATAAGAAGCAACTTGTTATCTGCTCAAAGTTTCTCATGAGATTACAGCAATTCAGTGATCTCTTCAGGCTCCACTTCTAATTCTGGTTCTTTTGCTATTCCACCACATCTGCAGTTACTTTCTTTATTCATTGAAGTCTTGAACCCCTCAAAATCATCCATCAGGGTTGGAATCAACATTTCCCAAATTCTTGTTCATGTGGATATTTTGAGCTCTTCCCATTAAAGTGAATATTCTTAATGGAATCAAGAATGGTGAATTCTTTCCAAATGTTTTTGATTTACCTAGATCCATCAGATGAATCATTATATATGTCACATATAGTCTTATGAAATGTATTTCTTAAATAATAACACTTGAAAGTTGATATGACTCTTTGATCCTAGGATTGCAAAATGGATCATGTGTTAGCAGGCATAAAACAACACTAATCTGGTGTCCATCTCCATCAGAGCTCTTGGGTGACCAGGTGCATTGTCAGTGAATAGTAATATAGTGAAAGGAATCTTTTATTTTATTGTTTTTTTTTTTCTGTCTGAACAGTAGGTCTCAATAGGGAGCTTAAACACTCTGTAAGCCATGTTTAAACAGATGTGCTGTCATCCAGGCTTCCTTTTTCCATTTAAAGGTCACAGACAGATTTAGTATAATCTTAGATAGACTAGATTACATAGAGTAGATTTAGCATAATTCTTAATGATTTTTAGAATGTTAAGTAAGTATTAGGTTCAACGTAATGCAATTGTAAGTGGGATTGATTCCTTGATTTCTCTTTCTGCTGCTTCATTATTGGTGTAAAGAAATGGAATAGATTTCTGTACATTGATTTTACATCCTGTGACCTTGATGAATTCATGTGTCAGTTCTAGCAATTGTTTGGTGGATTTTTTCAGGTTTTCCCCATAAAGTATCATGTTGTCTGCAAAGAGTGTAAGTTTGACTTCTTCTTTGCTGATTTGGATGAATGTCTTTTATTAATTTTTGTTGTCTGACTCCTGAGTCTAGACTTGCCGTACTAAGTTGTACAATACTGGTAAGCGTGGACATCCCTGTCATGTTACTGACCTTAGGGGAAAAGGTCCCAGCTCTTCCCCATTAAGGATGATATAGACTGCATGTCTTTTATATGGCTTTTATGATGTTGAGGTATTTCCTTCTATACCTACTTTGTTGAGGGTTTTTATCAAGAAAGAATGCTGTCTTTTGTCAAAATTTTTTCTGCATCTATTAAGAGGATCATATGGCTCTTATCCTTTCTTTTATTAATGTGGTATCCTACTGTGGTATGCACTTACTGATTTGTGAATATTGAAACACCCTTGCTGCTCAGGAATAAATTCCACTTGATCGTAGTGAATATTTTAATGTACTGTTGGATTCTATTTGCTAGTATGTTGTTCAGAATTTCTGCAATCATGTTCATCAGGGATATTGGTCTGTAATTCTCCTTTTGAGTGGGGTCTTTGTCTGCTTTTGGTATCAAGGTAATGCTTGCCTCATGAAATGAGTTTGAAAGTTTTTCTTCCATTACTATTTTTTCTTTGAAAGGTTTCAGAAGAATAGGTATTAATTTTTGTTTAAATGTTTGGTAGAATTCATCTGGGAAGCCATCTAGCCCTGGACTTCGGTTTTTTTTTTTTTTTGGAAGGTTTTTGATTACTGATTCAATTTCTTTGCTGGTTATGGGTCTGTTCAAATTTTCTATTTCTTTCTGTTACAGTTTTGATAATTTATATGTTTCTAGAAATTTAGCATTGGCTTCATTTTAAAGTCAGCAGCTGCATTAGTTCCTAATTAAAGAGACAGCCTATCCATTGAAACTTTAGAGGCAAGCACTGACTTCTCTCTAACTATGAAAGTCCTAGATGACATCTTCCAATAGAAGGCATCCACACTGAAAACCTGTTTTTAGTGTAGTCACCTTCCTTAATTATCCTAGCTAAATCTTCTAGATAACTTCCTGTTGCTTCTTTATCAGCACTTGCTGCTTCATCTTGCACTTTTCTGTTATAAATATAACGTCTTTCCTTAAGCCTCAAGAACCAACCTCTGCTAGCTTCAAACTTTTCTTCTGCAGCTCCCTCACCTCTCTCAGACTTTCTAGTATTGAAGAGAGTTAGGAGCTCTAGATTAGGCTTTAGCTTAAAGGAATGTTGTGGCTGATTTTATCTTCTATCTAGACCATTATAATTTTCCCCATATCAGCATGAAGACTGTTTTGCTTCATTATCAGTTGTGTGCTCATTAGAGTAGCACTTTTAATTTCCTTCAAGAACCTTTCCTTTGCATTCACAATTTCATTAATTCTTTGGTTCAAGAAATCTAGTTTTGGCCTCTCTCAGCTTTTGGCCTATCTCATCTTTTGACATGCTTTCCTCAATAAACCTAATAATTTCCAGAATTTGTTTTAAATTAAGAGACATAGTACTCTTCCTTTCACTTGAACACTTATAAGCCAATGAAAGGTTATTAATTGGCCTAATTTGAATATGTTTGTGTCTCAGGGAATAGGGAGAGGTTAGGACAATCAGTAGAGGAATAGCCAGTTCATAGAGCAGTCAGAACACACATCATTTTTCAATTAAGGTTACAGTTTTATATTGGTGTGGTTCATAGTGTCTCAAAACAATTACAATGGTGATATTAAATTACTTATCAGAGATGCCCATAAAATTATAAAAATAATAAAAAAAGATGGAAATATTATGCAACTTGCCAAATTTTAACAGGGAGAATCGAGTGAGAAATGCTGTGAGAAAATGAGAAAAGTGAGAAAATCATGTCGATTGACTTGCTCATAAGGTTGTCACAAACTTTTAATTTGTAAAAGCACAATTATCCGTGAACCAGTATGAAAGAAAGTGCTATAAAATGAGGTATGCCTGTGCCATATTGTCTTCAACTTACTTGGACTACCAGAACAAAAGAGATGGAGTGGCTAAAACAACAGAAATGTATTTTCCACCATTTTGGAATCTGGGAAGTCCAAGATCAAGGTGCCAGTTGCTTTGGTGACTGAGGAAAAAATCTCTTCCTGGCTTAGAGATGGCCACATTCTTGCTGTGTCCTCACATGGTGGAACACAGGGAACGCTCTTGCATCTCTTCTTATAATGCTACTAATCCCATCAAGAGGGCCACCCTTATAAACCTTATTTAACCTTAATTTCTCCCCAAAGGCCCCACTCCCAAATATCATAACATTGGTCACAGTTTTAGTATGAATTTGGGGACACAGGTTACAATTCATTCCAAAGTATATGCCTAACTTCATTACTCAGACTCAACTCACTCCTAAGAAAAACTCTAAAAATATACTCTATAATCATACCTTCCTTATATATTTTACCCAGTCCATCATTTCTACTAAATAGTTACTGTAGCATCTTTGTGCACTCACATTGTCATTATGTACTCCATCAACTGATGAATGGATCAAGACGATGTGGTTTAAATATACAATGAATACTACATGGCAATGAGAAAGAATGAAATCTGGCCATTTGTAGCAAAGTGGATGGAACTTGAGGGTGTCATGCTAAATAAAATAAGTTAGGCAGAGAAGGACAGATACCATATGTTTTCACTCATAGGTCTAACAGAAGAAACCTAACGAGGACCATGGGGAGGTGAAGGGGGGAAAAAGTTAGGGAGAGGGAGGGAGTCAAAGCATGAAAGAGTCTTGAATACTGAAAACAAACTGAGGGCTAAAGGGGGAGTGGGAAAGGGGAAGGGGGTGATGGTCATGGAGGAGGGCACTTGTGGGGAAGAGCACTGGATGTTATATGGAAACCAACTTGACAATAAACTATAAATAAATTTTAAAAATATGTCTTTTCTAAATTTGTGACTTTTTCACTCTTGCTCTCATATGTATGAAATCATCAAGGGCCAATTTAGAATTCTAAGGTCCCTTGGTTTATTGTTGATATTGTAAAATTATTCCTGACTAACCACTACAATGTTCCCCTCCTAAAACTGTTAGATCAATGGTCCACTTGCTAGTGTTATCTTCTTAGTACACAATGAAAAATACTGATTTCCAAGGAGTCCTGAGGCAGAGTGTTTTCATTTATTTGTAAAAATAAATTTTGAGTACTATAGAAAACACTTGACTTAGCCTGTTATTTTGAGTCATTTAATTGTTCATAATACCTTAGCAATGCAGTAACAACATCAAACATTTGGAAAAAAAACTTGTTATGATGAAGAGCACTATTTTGTTTTATATGTATTATCTTAAATATTTTATAATATTTAATACAGGAAAGGTAATAACAGGATGTGGCATGGTGTATTTAATTATACCTCTTATTTTTAAATCAATCATCACCTTACTCTATTAATAAATTTTAGTCTTGTCTATGCATTGTTGACAAGCAGACCTACAACATAGTAACATAAAACACAAGTCACTTATTTTTTATTTTTTATAATATATAGTTTTGTTAATTAGTTTTATTGAGGTATAATTGATATTTCTTAAAAAGAACCCATATTTGATTTATATATTTTGATGAGTCTGGGGATATACATACACCCATGATACCATCACCATCAACCAATGTACTAAAAGTATCCATTACTTTAATTGTGTTCTGTTGGGTATTTTGTTTTAATAAAAACACTTAATAGGAGATTTACCTTCTTAACACATTTTAAGTGAGGAATACAGTATTCTAACTATGGATACTATGTTGTACAACAGATCTGTAAGACTTATTAATCATGCATAACTGAAACATCATATCCTTCAAGCTACCATTTCCCCTTTCTTTCAATGACTCACTATTTTGAATACTTTATAAAAGTGAAATCATGCAGCATGTGTCTATGATGACTTATTCCATTTAGCCTAATGACTTACAGATTTATACATATTATTGTGTTGTTATGATTTCCTTCTTTTTAAAGGCTGAATAATATTCCCTTGTATGTCTATATTCCGTTTTCTTTTACCATTCATCTATCAATGAAGATTGGATTGCTTTCATATCTTGACTATTGCAAATAATGCTGCAGCAAATGGGAAGATGAATATATTGCTCTCAAATCTTGATTTCAGTTCTTTTGAATATATAGCCTTAAGTGTTATTATTGGATCAATTTGCTAGTTCTTTTTTTAGATTTTGAAGAAACTATATTTTCCATACTGGCTGTGCTATTCAACATTCCCACCAAAAGTGCATAAAGGTTACAATTATTCCACATCTTCACCAACATTTGTTATCTTTTTACCTTTTAATAAAAGCCATCTTAAATGGTGTGAGGTAACACTGTGTTTTGATTTGCATTTCCCTAATGATTGGGCATCTTTTCATATACCTGGTGGCCTTTTGTATGTCTTCTTTGGAGAAACATCTCAATGTTTGCCCATTTAAAAAATATGTTATTTGTTGTTTGTTTCCAATTGTGTTGTAGTATATTCTTACATATTTTGCATATTAACATCTTATCAGATTGTTTGCAAATTTCTTCCATTCCTTAGGATCTCTTTTCTCTTTTCACTTGTGATTTCTTTCCTTTGCTGTGGAGAAGTGTTTTAGTTTGATGTAGTCCCACTTGTCTATTTTTGGTTTGGTTGTTTGTGCTTTTGGTGTCAAATAAAAAAAATATATATTGCCAAGACCAATGTGAAGAAACTGTTCTGCTATGTTTTCTTCTAGAAGTTTTACAATCTCACATCTTATTTTTATGTCTTTACTTCATTTTCAGTTGATCTTTTGTGTATAGTATAAGATAGGGCTCTAATTTCATTCTTTGTATGTGGATATCCAGTTTCTGGCACCAATTGTAGAGGACATTATTCTTTGCTCATTGTGTGTTTTGGCACTCTTATTGAATTTCTTTTGACTTTATATATGTGGGTTTATTTCTGGTGTCTGTCTTTGGGTCCATTGGTGTATATATCTACCTTTATGCCAGGACCACACTGTTTTAATTACCAAAGTTTTGTAATATAGTTTGAAAACAGGAAGGGTGAGTTTTTTTAAACATTAAAAAATTTTTAATATTCATTTATTATTTTTGAAAGAGAGAGAGAGAGAGAGAGAGAGAGACAGAGAAACAGAGCACAAGCAGGGGAGGGGCTAAGAAAGAGGGAGACACAGAATCTGAAACAGGCTCCAGACTCTGAGCTGTTAATACAGAGACAGAAGTAGGGATCAAATTTACAACCTGTGAGATCATGACCCTAGTCAAAGTCAGACACTCAACCTACTGAGACACTCAAGTGCCCCTGGAAGTATGAGAATTTGTTCATTCTCAAGATGACATTGACTATTCTGGGGCTTTTATGTTTCCATTTGAATTTTAAGATAGTTTTCTTTTTCTAGTTCTGTAAAAATATCATTGGGATTTTGAATGGGGATGCTATTGAATCTGTAAATAGCTTTGAGAAGTATGAAATTTTAAGTTTTCCCAATCCATGACCACAGGATGTTTTCACATTTATTTGCATTTGCTTTAAAAATTTTCATCAATATTTCAAAGTTTTCAATGTACAAGTCTTTCACCTTCTGGATTAAGTTTACTGTCAAGAAATTTATTCTTTTTGATGCTATTCTAAATAATATGATTTTAGTTTCATTTCGGAGAGTTTAATATTAGTGTATAGAAACACAATTGATTTTTACATGTATATCTGGTTGATTGTGTACCTAGTAAATTTGATAAATTAGATTTTAGTTCTAACAGCTTTATTATTGTATGTTAGGGTTTTCTATGTTAAGACTATGTCTTCTGCAAAAAGAGTTAATTTTATTTCTTTTATGATTCAGATAAATTTTTATTCTTTTTCATGCTTAAGTGCTCTGGATATACCTGTCCTTCAGAAATAAAAAAGAAAATAAAGACTTTCTAAGATAAACAAATTCTGAGGGAGTTAATTTTTACTACACCTGCCTTATAAGAAATACTAAAAAATAGTTCTTTAAATTGAAACAAAAAATAGTAACACAAGTATGTAAAACTATACAAAAATCGCCATTTAAAGTAAATATATAGATAAATACAGAATGCTCTTATATTGTAATAGTGGTGCATAAATCACTTTTAACTCTAGTATAAAAGTTAAAAGTTAGTATTAAAAATGACTATAGCTACAATGATTAATTAAGGATACATTTCATATAAAGTTATAAACTGTGACAACAAAAACATAAAGTGCATGTAGGGGGATAAATGTATAGAGGCTATGTATTTGGGCACAGTTAAGCTCTCAGCTAAAAATAGACTTATAACTTATTACAATGATTAATGTAAGCCCCAGGGCAATCATAAGGAAAACCTTACTGTAAATACATGAAAGATAAAGAAAAAGGAAACATAAAAACATGAAAGATAAAGAAAAAGGAAACAAAGCATAAAAATGTAAAAAATCATCAAATAGCCAAGGGAAAAAAATCAAAATAAGAATAAAAGATTTAAAAAACTATAAAACATACCTTTCACATTTTTTGGTTAGATATATTTTTAGATATCTTATTGTTTAAAAAACTTTTTTTAATTTTTAAATTTTATTCACTAAGTTCTCATCATAAGTGCACTTCTTAATACCTTTCACTTATTTTGTATACCCTTCTACCCACTTCCACTCTGGAAACCATCCATTTGTTGTCTTTAGTTAAGAGACTATTCCTTGGTTTGGTGCTCGCTCTCTCTCTCTCTCTCTCTCTCTCTCTTTCCCTTTGCTCATTTGTTTCTTAAATTCCACATATAAGTGAAATCATATGGTACTTATCTTTCTTTGACTTAGTTTAATTAGCATTATACTCTCTAGCTCTAACCATGTCAATGAAAATGGCAAGATTTCACTTACTTTTTAGCTGAATATCTCTTTGTACATACATACCACATCTTTAACCATTTATCAATCTATGGACACTTGGCCTGCTTCAATATCTTGGCAATTTTAAATAATGCAGCTACGAATATCCTTCATGTATCCTTTTGATTTAGTGTTTTTGTATTATTTGAGAAAATATACAGTAGTGTGATTGATGAATCGTAAGGTAATTCTTTTTTTTTAACTTTTTGAGGATCCTCCATACTGTTTCCTCAGCAGCTGCACCAGTTTGCATTCCCATCAAAGTGAAAGAGAGCTCTTTATTCTCCACATCCTCACCAAAACCTGTTGTTTCTTGTGTTGTTGATTTTAGCTATTCTGATAGGTGTGAGGTGATGTCTTATTGTAGTTTTGATTTGCAGTTCCCTGATGACAAGTAATGATGAGGATCTTTTCATGTGTTGGTAGAAATGATAAACATTAAGAACAGAAGTCAGTGAAACAGAGACTATATAAACAATCTAAAAGATCAACTAAACTATGAGTTGGCATTTGATGAGATAAACAAAACCAACTAATATTTGCTGGGTTATTAGAAAAAGTGAGAGAAGATTCAAATTGCTGGTGAAAGAGCAAGGCACTATAGTTAATGCCACAGAAGCAAAAATATTTCTTAAGAGACAGCTATGAAAAATTATATGCAACAAAATGGAAAACCTGGAAGAAACAGAATATAGAAATAAAATATAGAAACCTAACAGAAATAGAAAATGTGAATAACACAATAATGAATAAACAGTCTGAAAAAATAAAACTCTGCCAACAAAGGAAAACCCAGTCCAATAGTATTGTTGGTGAGTTGTACCAAACATTTAAAGAATTAATGCCAATCCTGGGGTGCCTGGGTGGGTCAGTCCGTTAAGCGTCCAACTTTGGCTCAGGTCATGATCTCACGGTTTGTGGATTCGAGACCCGTGTCAGGCTCTGTGCTGACAGCTTGGAGTCTGGAGCCTACTTCAGAATCAGTGTTTCCCTCTGCCAAATCAGTATGACAATATCTAAAATTTCTTCCAAAATAATAATCACCATGATATAGTAATTGACAATCATTTAAAATCTACTAATTCCTGGGGAGCCTGAATGGCTCAATTGGTTGAGCGTCCAGCTTTGGCTCTGGTCATGATCTCGCGGTTCGTGGGTTCGAGCCCTGCACCAGGCTCTCTACTGACAGCTAGCTCAGAACCTGGAGCCTGCTTCAGATTCTGTGTCTCTGTCTCTCTCTCTGACCCTCCCCTGCTCACACTGTCTCTCTCTCTCTCTCTGTCACTCAAAAAATTTTTTTAATTAATAAAATCTACTAATTCCTTTATTTACCTATGAAACCATGCTGTGGTTTTAAATATCTATTTCAAATCCACTTACTTAACCATGAAAAATTTGTAGTAGCAAAGATCACTTATAATCTTTTTATTGACCTATTTTGGATGACATACTCTAATCATCTCTTTTCAATTTCATGCACAAGCATTGTCTGTTCAGTGGGGTCAAGAAAAGATCTTGCTAGACTAGGAAAGGAAAATATATCTAATTAAATTTTAGCTGTCTCAAGACCCACATATCCAACTATCTACTGAATATCTTCACGTTGTATAGGCCACAGGGTCATCACACTCAATTTATCTTCCATTTGCTCATCTGTTCACCGTCTTCAAGATCATAAAACCAATTCTTCAATTCATAATGTCAAGAGTCCTCTTTTACTTCTTTCTCTTACCTATGTCTACCTAGCAAACAAAACTATCATAAAATTCTAATGTATCTAGGGTTTTTATATATCTTAAATATAGCCTAGTCTTTTTCTTGCTAATGCATACCTTAGTGAATGCCTTTGTCATATTTTGTGAGCTTACATCTATTTCCTATCCATTTTAATCTGTTTGTATTGGCAGAGTGATCATTCAAAGAGAAAATGCAAGGGGCACCTGGCTGGCTCAGTCAGTGGAGTATGTGACTCTTGGTATTAGGGTTGCGATTTTGACATCCATGGGGATATAGAGAGAGATTACTGAAATATGTAAACTCAAACAGAAAATGTTATTATTTCACTTACCAGTTTAGAAATATTTATTCTATCTTCTGGGTTTTCAAATTAAAGACCAAGTTTCTTAGAAATCCATAAAGATTTTGGTTGCCTGCTTAAAAACTTCATGTCTCATCTGCTCACTATACCTACTTCCAATATTCATGCTGTTTATATAAAAACTACCAGAGGTTAATACTATGCTCTTCTTGGATGCTTCAACAAGGATCTGGCAGACTTTGAGCTAAACTGATTTTAATATTTTATCCATAGCACCCTGCCCAATAAGAAACTTTATTTTATTTTCTAAATTTATTTTCTTTCAGGTCTTTTCATTTCATTCTCCATCGCTAATTTTTTGACATTTATTTATTTTTGAGATAGACAGAGATAACATAGTGTAGGTGAAGGAGGGGCACAGAGAGAGAGATGCACAGAATCCAAAGCAGGATCAGGCTCCAAACTGTCAGCATAGAGCCCGATGTGGGCCTCAAACTGACAAACTGAGATCATGATTTGAGCTGAAGTCAGACACTTAGCCAACTGAGCCACCCAGGCACCCCTTATTCTCCATCTTAAATTTCTTATCAGCTCAACACATAAGATATCCAGTATTTAATTTATGTGTGTCTAATCACTGCTCTTAGATTTTATTTAAAACATGCATATTCTTGGAGGAAATGTATTTTTGTTATATTTGCCTATTCACTTAATATTTTACTTTTGAATTATTTTATTCTCAGGATTATACTGTATAAATTTATTTCAATTATATTCCATTACAGAAGACACTGGATTGATAACAATTAGATATCTGTTAATGCACCTTTGTGATATCTAATTGTTTTATAAATTAAATGTGCCATAGAGCGTAATAGCTGGTCTAAAGGTTATATGCATACAAAATTTCCATAGTACTTACAAATTCTTCTTCAGAATGTTTCAATTTACACTATCTTTAGCAGCATGTGAAAATCTTTCCTCCAATAGAAAGTTCTAATTTTTACCACTGGATGGGTATGAAGTGGAATAATTTTAGTCTTTTTTTTTTCTGAGTTCTACCTTAGGGTTTAACTTATTAATAGCATTTGGTTTCCTGTTTTATTTTTAACCTCTTCAAACCATCTATTTGGCTTATTTTATTTTTATTTCTATTGAATATACTGGATTTGTCTTATTGATTTTTATTAAGTAGGAATTTAGAATTAATTTTGTTTTTTCAATAGTTTATTGTCAAATTGGTTTACATACAACACCCAGTGCTCTTCCCCATAAGTGCCCTCCACCACCACCACCACCACCACCACCATTTTTCCCCCGTCCCTCTTCCCCTTCAACTCTCAGTTCATTTTCAGCATTCAATAGCTCTCAAGTTTTGCATCCCTCTCTCTCCACAACTCTCTTTCCCTCTTCCCCTTCCCCAGGTCCTCCATTAGGTTTCTCCTGTTTTCCTGTTAGACCTATGAGTGCAAACATATGGTATCTGTCCTTCTCTACCTGACTTATTTCGCTTAGCATGACACCCTCAAGGTCCATCTACTTTCCTACAAATGGCCAGATTTCATTCTTTCTCATTGCCATGTAGTACTCCATTGTGTATATATACCACATCTTCTTGATCCACTCATCAGGTGATGGACATTTAGGCTCTTTCCATGTTTTGGCTGTTGCTGAAAGTGCTGCTATGAACATTGGGGTACATGTGCTCCTATGCATCAACATTTCTGTATCTCTTGGGTAAATCCCTAGCAGTGCTATTTCTGGGTCATAAGGGAGTTCT
>NC_043706.1:88544318-88573372 GCF_006229205.1 Suricata suricatta | reverse complement strand
ACCTAGGAGTAAACCTAACCGAGGATGTAAAAGACCTATATGATGAAAACTATAGAAAATTTATGAAAGAGGTTGAAGAAGACACCAAGAAATGGAAAAAACATTCCCTGTTCATGGATCGGAAGAATAAACATTGTGAAAATGTCATTACTACCCAAAGCAATCTACACATTCAATGCAATCCCCATCAAAATTGCTCCAACATTCTTCTCAAAGCTAGAACAAACTATTCTCAAATTCATATGGAACCACAAAAGACCCCGAATAGCCAAAGTAATATTGAAGAAGAAAACCAAAACAGGAGGCATCACAATCCGAGACGTTAGCCTCTCCTACAAAGCTGTCATTATCAAGACAGTATGGTATTGGCACAAAAACAGACACATAGACCAATGGAATAGAATAGAGAACCCAGAACTGGGCCCACAAATGAATGGCCAATTAATTTTTGACAAAGTAGGAAAGAGTATGCGATGGAAAAAAGACTGCCTCTTTAGCAGGTGGTGCTGGGAGAACTGGACAGCAACATGCAGAAGAAAAGAAACTAGACCACTTTCTTACACCATACACACAAATTAACTCAAAATGGCTGAAGGACTTGAATATGAGACAGGAAACCCTCAAAACCCTGAAGGAGATAGTAGGAAAAAACCTCCTAGATCTCCACTGCAGCAATTTCCTACTAGAATTAATTTTGTACAATGTGGCGATTTGTATTTTCCTGTAAGATTGAAATTATATTTGCTCCTTTGGTTAAAAAATAAATTGCTAATGTAATCTATTAGATTTACAAAGCATCCTTGCAGTCCTACAACTTAATATATTCCTGATTATGATATAGTGAATAATTTTCTTTGTTGAACTTTATATCCTTGCCACTATATATCCCACTCCACTTAAGTCAGATAATTGCTTTAAGACTTGACATTGACATGACTTCCTTTGGAGGTTTCTTTCAATTCTTACCTATGAAAAACAAAACTTTGGGCCTATATCCAATCCAAACTGGGCTATTTATTTATTTATTTATTTAGAACCTGAATCCCAGGTTGACTTCATGTTTTACACCAGCTTGGGAACCTCCAGTGTATACTCTTTTATAAAATGATACTCAGTATTTCTCAATGGATATTCATTTTATGATCTAACATTTACAAACATGCCCAAGGCAAAATAATTATTTTTCATTTTACCTGGCCCAACTTCTATCTTCCCTGTATTTGAATAACTACCCACTAAATGGAGCTCAGTTGTATTTATCTTTGTTCAGTTCGGAGTCAGTTTCAATTGACTTTTTTTGCCTCATTTTAATCATATTTTCCTGCATTTTTGCAAGCCTAGTAATCTTTTAAATTAGATTCCCAATATTATAGATTTTACAGTAGGAACACATTCTAGCTATTGTTTTATTTTAGAAACTTTCTAGTTGAGTAAAGTTGCATATGTGACCTGATAATTCTGAGAATATGATTTTATAATTCTGGATATTGTTGCCTTTGTTCTGCTTTTACAAACAATTGAATAAATTCAATAAACAGGTCTTATTTGCTTTCCTTAGAAGTAAACCAATTAAGATATGTCCTCTTTCCCATGAGGATGAACATGCTGCATTACAAAGCTAGTCAGCTCCAGGGGCAAAAAGAAATAGTGACACAAGTTTCACCTGCCATAAATTGAAAAGCTCTATTGGGACAAAATTAAGCTGGAAAGCAGTGAAATTTTGTGCAACGGAAATGTAATAGGGCCATATTAAGCAATATTTTTTTCCCTCAGCATTTAAAGAAAGAGAGTGCATTAAAAATTCCAAAGCAATGATGTTGGGGATATATATTTGAAACACATTTGAAATTTAAGTATTAGTTCTATAGAACACCTTTAACTTATTTAACAAAATGTTGCAAAATACTTTGTTAAGTATATTTATTAGTATAATATTAAAATAAGATCAAATTACTAATTTTTTTCCCTATGAAACACTTGAGGGAAGTTATCTATTCTCTAGCATCTATTCTCATCCTTTTTCCAGTTTCCTACCTGAGGAAAAATAAACATCTTAATTGAAAAACAAATCCTTCAAATCTTCACTTGGGCAGATAATTAATGTTTAGAAATAATAGCTTTTAATTTTACAGTTCTGATTTTTCAAAAATCAGAATATAATTAGTAACACATATTAAAATGAAACATTTTCATAAACCTAAATTATTTATGTTCTTACAAAATCAGATATGATTTCATATCAACATAACTAACTTAAGACGATAGTCTTTTTAAAAATTTTTAATGTTTATTTATTTTTGAGAGAGAGAGAGAGAGAGAGAGAGAGCGGGCATGTGAGCAGAGGAGGGGCAGAGAGAGAGAGCGCTACATAATCTGAAAACAGTCTCCAGCTCTGAGCTGTCAGCACAGAACCCGACACAGGGCTCGAACACATAAACCATGAGATTATGACCTGATCCAAATTGGTGTTTAACTGATTGATCCATCCAGGCACCCCAAGAAGATGGTCTTAACACAAAACATATAGTTTGGCTGATTGACCAAATAATACTTTCATATAGTGTTAGAATGTGTGAGATCAGAAAATATTGCTTAAGTATTAAAACATAAACATATAAAACCAAACCATGATTATGGAGTTTAAAAATACTACAGAGACAGTAGATAAAAGACTGAATTCTGCAGAAAATAGATTTGCTGATTGGCAGCATTAGCCCAAGAAATCTCTTCAGAACACAAGAGTGAGTCACAGAAAAAGATCAGTGAAAGGTTAGACACAAGGGAATGAGTGGAAGAAATTTAATACGAGTGTAATGAAGATTCAAAAAAATGAGTGCTCAGCAGAGTAATAAGAAGCAACAACAGAAAAATAACAATGAAAACTGAAACTAACATAACCCCCTGTCCCTATCCAAACCAATACTAGGAACAAACATATTTTCCTGTCCTTGGGTTAAGTGATTCTTTGACCAGGCATGCTTAGGAAAGCATGTCTTTGTATTGAATAATCTGATTCCAGGCAAAAGTAACTACTTGCTCCAGAAAATATTTGGACCTCAGAAATATGACCATAAACCAACTAAAATAGCATGTTTTTCAAGCGTAACAGCTTACTATTCAATTCTCTCTTCAAAATCCTTATCTCATCATATCCACCAGTAACAAAACTGTAACATTGTGAGTTTCATCTAATCCCAACTAGTTTTCCACTTTTTCAGAAATACCTTAGAATGATAGAAGATAACTCATGGTATGCTTACACTTTGATATGAAGAACAAGAGCTAAAATTTATTTATATGTGTAAGATGTTTCTATCAAAATTCAACTCCTTACATACTTAACATCCATGCAATAATATGTATTATCTACCCTGCATATAGAGTTGCAAGGTATTGGAAGACTTGAAGATCAGTACAGTATCAAGGAACTTAGAATTTTCAAAAGAAGTTAACACTGCATTTCAATATATGTGTGTATGTTATATGTATGGACTGTCTTAAACAACTGGAGACCTTTCTTCCTCTTTTCAGTAAACTCTTTACTGTTGAGTCAGTTGCTTACTAAAGAATGGTACACATTTACAACCAAGGATAAGGCTGGATATCTTAGGCAATATAGCTTTTAATTTATATTCAGAAAGTATTTAACCTTAATGAATTTATGGGATTTCTTACCCAAATATGAAAATTTGTCACCCCATTCCCACCCAGATTCTCTTCTTTGTTCATATCAAACTAGTACGCATACACATGTATAGGTACGACCCACTTCTCATTAGTTGTCATGCTACAGTGGTAAACTTGGAATGTGGGTGCTCTGTGCATACCCTTGTAATTTAACACATTTCTTGTAACTCAGAACTTGCTCAATTGCTCTATGACAAGTGCAAGTCAGTCAGCTGACTCTCAGGGCTTATTCGAGCAAGCCCAGGAAATCTCTCTATAATAGGACAGAGCAGCTGTCAGCTCTCAAGCAGCTTAAGTTTCTAAACTCACCTGTTTCTTTTAAATATCATAACCTACTTTGGAAGAGAAACACACATTTTGAGTATCAGCACAGCATTTTCTCTGCAACATGCTATCTTTTTTTTTCTTAATTTACTAAGTGGCATCCCAAGGAAATAAAAGTTAACCTTATTATCCTACTGTTATTGGTGAAATCATCATAAATTCATCAAACATAGTATAGAAAATAACAATATGCTAGATACATACTGTGCCTCTATAGAAAAGATATAAAAGAATATTTCTTGCTCTGAAGAAAATTTTGAATTATTTAATAAGAAACATGATGGAATAGAACAATATCAGGCAACAACTGATCATTGCTAAAAAGGTCATACAAACAAGTTCTATAGGGGATCAGAGAGAAGAAAAAAGTACAAAAGAAAATGGAGCTGGATTTCAACCAAATGAGGAGAGCTTTAGCTAGATGAAGGGATGAAAGGAAATATAGTATTAAGGTGTAAAAATGAATGCTCTGTGTCTCAGTAGGAAATTGAGATCATTGCTAACTTTTTTAAAGACAGATTTAAAAAACAATATTTTGTCCAAACTAGATTCATTTCTAAGTTAAAATAACATATTATTTTTAAGTTGTTTTTATTTTCCAAAAATTGATTCTGATGTGAAATTATTAAAAAACTTATAGTATATTTAATATTTTTTAAATGAACTTCCATAAAACAACAAAAAAGTATCTGTGTATTCAACTAGTATTGTGAGTTTAAAAAGATTGAATATCAAAAATATCTTCTTGAGAGTGCCATATAAGTGAAATCAAATAGTATGTGAACTTTTGAGACTGACTTATCATTTGCATAATGCTTTTGAGAGTCATCAAAGCTGAGTAATATTTACGTTGTTTCTAGTCTTATGGAATTAAAAATTACATGAATAGTCATGTGTCGTTTCTTTTTAAATGTACTTATTTTTGTGAAAGCATAAGGGGAGGGGCAGAGAGCAGGGGACAGAGGATCTGAACAAGACTAGCGCTGACAGGCTGAAAGCAGTGAATTTGATGTGGGGCTCCAACTCAGATCATGACCTGAGCTGAAGTTGATGTTCAACCAATTGAGCCATCCAGATCCCCTAGGTTTTTATTTTAAGAAATATTTTTTCTTTTGGGTGAACATGTAGGAATGTGTTTACTGGGCTTTACGGTTTATGGGAAATTGTCAAACTCTCTTTCAGAGTAGCTGTTCCATTTTCCATAACCACTGGCAATGCATAAGAGTTTGAAATGTTTAGCATCCTTATTATCAATTGATATTGTCAATAATTTTTAGTGTAGCCATCCTGAAAGGTGTTTTAGTGGTATCTCATTATGTTTTTGATTTACATATTCATATCAACTAATAATGTTGAATGACTATATGTCTTTTTTTACATTTTTATATATTCTCTTTGATGAAATATCTATTCAGGTCTTGTATGCATTTTTATTAATTGGATTTTTTTGTTTTAATTCTGCTGAGTATTGAGAGTTATTCATACATACAGATACAATTCCTTTGTCAGATATGTGATTTGTAAATTTTCTCCTCCAGTCTGTTGCTTCCTGTCACATTTAAGAACTCTTTGACACCAGGGCACAAAAATTTTTGTCCCATTTTTTCTTTCAATGTTTTATAATTTTACATTTATATTTATAATCTGCTTTGGCCTACTGGATAAGATGTGTAAGGTTTAGGTTGCATTCAATTATAAGCTTATAAGCTTATGGATGTCCATTTATTCTAGCATCAATTGTTGAAAACACATCCTGTATCCATTGAATTACCCCTGTATCTCGTTGTCAAAATCTTTTGCTGCATGTATGGATCTATTTCTGAATTGTCTATTTTGTTCTATAGATCTGTGTATCAACTCCTTTGACAGTAGCATATTCAAAATAGTGTATAGTGCATAATAACTATTTAAATATAAACATTGACTATACATTTTATATACATCCTTTAATATTTTACAAATATCAGGTTATAGAAAGTGTCACATAAACCTGGTATTTACTCAGGGCTATACTACTTAACAGAGAAATTATGACTTTGTACAAGTTATATAAAGAATATAGCTTCCATTTACTCATCTATACAATTGCCATAAATTATCTGAATTATAGGAGTAATGTAGTTATTAAATGAGCTAGCTTATTTAAAGTAAATAACATTTAATATGTGTTCTCAGTAAATGTATTTCTTCTTGTTCTTTATTTTATCTAGCACTAGATGTTTGCCTGGTTTTATTGGATATTATTTTAATAAAGTAACCCTTTAAAATACATAAAGCATGAGGAAAGCAATGAGCTAATATAAATATAATTAATACAATTTTCTGCATAGTTCCTGAGAAACAAAACAATTAATATAAGCTAGCATACTCATCATAAAATTTACCTTCCTAGGATATGAGACTTTCAGGGAAGAATTACTGTTTTCACTTGTGACCTTGAGCTAAAGAAAAAGCAAAAAAAAAAAAAAGAAGAAAAGAAAGAAAAAAGAAAAAAGAACATATCATGCAGCTCAGTACCCTTTAGATTTAGTGCACAGAGAACTAATCCATCTGTTTATGGTTCCTTTTTTTGTCCCTAGATAACACTTTGTTAAAAGACACATGCTTCAACCTTCAAGATAAATTATCCTTTCAATTCTTAATGGTTGTAAGTGATAAAACCCAAGAGCAAATCAGTGTGTGCATTAAAACTGGTGACATCTATGCTTTTGGCTTGCTGAATGATTATCAAGATATTTAAAAGTTAAATGGTTATTTATACATTTATACATAGATGGAGTTCATGAATACAGTTGTCGTTGCTCTCAACATTAGAGTGTCAAATATTAAAAAGTGGGTTGATGAAGAAAAAGGGTGGTTCAAATGAGAAGTAAAATTGAATTACTATACGTCTCAAAGAATTTGATATCTACATTCAATGTAGTAATCATTTTAACAAAAATAGAAAAAATTTGGAGAAGGGGAGCTGATTTCATGGAACATGTTTCCTCTATAAACACCAATTTAGTGCACATCTGGGAAAAGTCCCAGAGGTAACCTCAATAAACTTGCTTTGTAATTTTTTTCTAAGAAAGAACTCAAGCTGATGTTCTAAGGTTTAATTTTCTGCCCTTTTTTTTCAGCACTGTAGTGAAAATGTTCACCTTTTAAAGTTGTTGTAATTGTCCTCAGAACCTATGTTTTGGGATTCCTTTAGGTTATATGGTAATAATTATGTTCACGAGATTACATTTGGTGGGATAACTATAGACAAAATAAAAATAATTCTCCTTTTTAAAAAAAACATGTTTTTCAAATTGAATATACAAATTACTCAAAAAATAGGAGAATGTTGATGGCCAAGGAAGACAGTGTACTTACAAATTTTTACAGACCTGGACACACTGTTTACTACTGCATTGGAATAGCCAGTATAAGTGGAAACATGAGTTGCAAGACTTAAAGAATACTGAATATTGTCTAAAGCCATGTTATTCTAAATAATGTGGTGCTGATGCATAAACAGACAAATAAACCAATAAATTATATTATGAAGTCCAGAATAGATCTGAGCTGCCAAGGGGTATTTGATATATTATAAAGATAACGTCTGAAATTGCTAGGGCATAGATTGATTTTTTAATATATGGTGTTCAGAAAATTGAATATCCGGCAGGGAAAAGACAATATATATCATAATTTATAAGAATAAATTCTAAGTATTATAGAGATATAACAAAGGAAACACCATAAGTAGCAAAAGAAAATAGTTTACACATCATAAGTATAGGAAAAGACTTTATATGACTTAAAATTCAGAAGGAATAAAAGAAAAAAGAAAAAATTCAAGTACATTTAAATTTTTACACAGAAATAAATGTTTTAATGCCATAAGTTAATCCCAAAGACAACTGATGATTATAATAGATATTTGCAACATAAGTCATAGATGAAACATGATATCCTTTATATATAAATACCTTTTAAGATTTAGAGAAAGAGCTCCTCCCAATAAAAACTGAGAGAACACAGTCAACAATCAATAATAGATAAGGCAAAATTATATAAATATCATTTAACAGTTTAAAAATGGTCAGGTTTGCTAGGTATGAGAGAAATGAAGAACAAAACTACAAAGACTATCATTTAACACCTATTAGATTGGCAAAACCTGACAACCTATAGGCTAATTGGAATTCAATATCATACAAGAGTTACAAGAGTGGGTGTGAACAGGATCAGAAAAATTAAAAGGGAAGTGACCTTTTCTCTAGGTATATTTAATATACATAGTATTGGCTTTTAGAACCATGTGATTATTAATCTTAAAAAACTAAACAAAGCAAGAAAAGGAAATAATACTGATATAGAATACAGACAACACCAAAGCAAAAAATAACAGGATATTAAAGAGAGTAAAGACCTAACCTACATTTTAAACACAGTACTCTTCTATATATGTTCAGGCTAAAGACAAAAATGTCTATAAGCAAATATAGAAGTCTATTTAGAATTTTGCTTTCACAAACTAATCAAAAAAGTGCTTTTTGTGTAATTAAGGATTTGGCACCTAATAAATGCATTGAGGATAATCAGAAGCTCAAAAGAGTTAGAATATTTAAAAAAAGATGGAATATTAGAACAAACTCTTCTGTGAGTTTAATTGGGATATTAAAAGCCAATGTATACACACATACATCCACACACATAAACATTGTCATCTTCCTACCATGCAAAATAAAAGAAGCAGGAAAATGCACATAAAATGATAATATATCAATAAAACAATTCAACTAACTTGAAGGACCTCCCAATTGTCAGACTGTAGAAAATATGAGTATTAAAAGAAATAGTAATAGTAACCGAATTTTTGTGAAATAAACCAAAAATCTACGAGTGCACATTGATAGGAATAAACAAATGAGTGTGAGGAAGGGTAAAAATCTCCCTTACTGTAAAGTGCTATCATGAGTTCGCATGACTTGATTATTGAAGACCTACAAACTTCAGAGAACATTTTCACAAAAGTACAAGTAAAGTCATAGGATATAGAAAGAATATGCTGACAAGCATTTATAGCTTGAGAGATTTCCAGGCAGAGTTCTCCAGAATTACTCCTATTCATACATACTGTACTTCATTTCTGGAATATGACTACTCCATTTGTGTGAGCTATCTTGGTTTTAGAAGAGCTTCCAAAATGTTCTCGGTGGGATTTTTCATGCCCCTCCAGCCACACAGCCAAACCACTCTGTGTAATTGGTGATCAATATGCAAACCAGCCTGGTGACACTAGAAAAGTTTTGAACTTTATATATAGCCTATTATAAATCATTAGCACTCTTCCCTTCTCTAGCCAAGAGTCTGTTCCAAACTTCTAGGCATCCCTGGAGATAAGCACTGAGCTGTCCTAGTCCAGCTGAAAATGACTTGCAAAGTACTGATATATGAAAGGAATGATAGAGTTAAAAATAACACCATTTAGCATCTATCATAATAATTAAAGAGACAAAATCAATGAGATAACCTCATGGGTAAAAGTTTGATGAGGAGCAAGATATTTACATACTCTCTGAGTAACTCCCCTCTAATTACTTTTTTTTTATGAGAGGAACTAGCAATTTTACAGTGGATTAACCTAGTTATCACCTTGGGCAAACACCAGCAGTAACAAAACAAGCTGACTGCATGTGCCCCCTTATCAGTCATCGAGAAGGACACGGCATCACCTCTATGATACTGCTGTCAAAAATGCATCTTTGAATGAAATCATTAGCAAGCATGAATCAAAACTAAAAGGAGGGACATTGTACAGAATAACTGGTCTGTATTTTGTTTTATTAAATGTAAAGTTTAAGAAAGGCTAATGAACACTTACAGGTCAAAGGAGACTAAACAGAGATAGCAAATAAATATACATGGTCTTAACGGGAACCAGCCCAGTACTAAGAAAACAAAAATTGTTAATAAGTGTATTATTGGAGAAATTTATGAAATATTAATGTGTACAACTGATTTAATAAATCTGCTATAATCCATGTTCTGATTAATAATTGTTATCATTATACCAGGGTTACAGATATGTGGAAAATGTATTCTGAAACATTTAAGGATAAATGTATAGGACATCATCAGCACAATACTGTGTCTCAATTTCTTTATACAACATATATATGCCCATGTTCACTCACATAACTGAATTAAAACACAGTTATGTGTGTGCTCTCAAGTGCTGACTTTCTGACTCAAAACTAAGCAATAGCAAAAACATCCAGAAAATTAAAAGATAGCTATTTTATATTATTTTTCAATTTAGTCACACAAGATAAAACAACAGAGCTGACTGTTAATTATTTATTTCATTTCATTATTTTAAGAAACATTAGATGATAGAAATGCAAAGAATTAACTATGGTTCTCATCTTTTTAAAGAGGAATGGAACATACAGGTAATCACATTATTCAGCTCAGACCAACTGATTTACAAAAGTATTAATTCACTAAGACAAATTGCTGTTGATGATGTTAATTTTAGGGCTTTTAAAATAAAATACATAAAGATATATTTACCAAAAACCATTCTTGGTCAAGCAATCCAAATTCCTTTTAACATCGACAATTTTAAATCTCATTTTATAAGAGAGGAAATGAGTCTTAGTGATTTTAAATAAATTGTTGGAGGTCACCCAGCCAGCAATAACAGAGCCAGGGCACAAACAACGTTTGTCTGACTCCAGTACCAGTGCTCTGGTCTATGCTTTCCTATTTCCAGTACAATCCTACAGTTTACAAAATGTGAAATGTGGTAGAAATTAGGCTGTGACTAGGAGAGACCTAGCTACTAAGAGACTTGAGAACTTCCACTCTCTCTCTAGGAAACCCTGCTGCTTTGCCGCAAGTAGAATACAGGATCGGCTACTGAAAAAAGGAGCAGCACAGTGCCAGGTGGGCAAATGCAGTCTTCAAGGGCTTTCAAGCCCAGATGAGCAAAGTGATTAATGCAAGCCAACTGGGAAAAAAAAAAACCTGAAAAAGAAATTACTGAGGCTACCTAAAAGAGCTAAAGATTAACCTATCACCATTAAAGTGGAATCTGTATTCCTATCTTCCAATTTTCCAAAATAGGTGGTATAAGACCTTGAATGAGGGGCTTATGGAAATTACCTATACATGGAATTATAGATTGATAGAGACAGAGAGAGAGACACTTCCAAATAGTAGTGGTAGAAAATAAGGGTTTAGATTAAGAAAAAAAATTGAAGAATTAATGATGTTCTTTCTTATATATAAATGCTAGCAAATAGCAATTAAAAAATCAATGTTTTCATTCATTTTTGAGAGACAAAGAGATACAAAGAGCTAATGGGGGAGAGGCAGAGAGAGAGGGGGAGATGCAGGATCTCAAGCAGGCTCCAGGCTCTGAGCTGACAGAACAGAGCCCAACGTGGGGCTCAAACCTATGAATCATGAGCTCATGATCTGAGTTGAAGTTGGATGCCCAACCGACTGAGCCACCCAGATGTCCCTTCAACAATTTTTGATCATGACATAGGTCTAAATAATTTTATTAAAGCCTATAAAATGCAAAAAATATAAAGATACTAAGTACAGTAGCATCAGAAACCCATTTTCTGCTCATGCTCCATACCTCACACCATCTCTAGAAAAGATCTTAGTATATTTGCTCTTCTCATTGCTTAACAATAGTGGTTCACACGCATTCCACAGGGTCTAATTGAATATATAACCTACCTTCTCCATCCTTCTCATCTGTATTTTTGCCTCACAATTTTTTTTATGCCGTACAAACTATTCTCCTCAACTAACTGAGAAAACAAACATAAACAACAAGAACAAAAATTTTCCATGCATTGCAATGTGGATTGAAAACTGATACTTTTGAGTGTGTGTGTGTGTGTGTGTGTGTGTATTTATATCGAGGATCTTAGTAATAACTGCCCTTAACCCAACTTAGATTTTATAAATACATGATAATGTCAGCTATGGATGAAAACAGTTTTCTTTCTTTCCTTCAATCTGAATTTCTTCATTGTATATTATAGTAATGATTACCTTTGTTTAGGTAATGTTACATTTGTGTTTGTCTGTAGGGTCTGAAGATGCAGTAAGACAAAAAATACCCCATTAAAATGAAATATAATACTTTAGATATAGAATTAAAAGTATTTTTCATTTATTTAGCATATTTTGGGGTGTTTATCTTTGAGGAAGGGGTAAGTATATATTGGGCCTAGTGCAGAAGATTAGATAAACAAGGAACAAAATGAGTGGTTTTGTCTGTTTGTATGTATACACAGGGAATAAAAACTATATTTGATGCTATATAATGCATTTCTAACTTTTTTTTCTTAAGTATCTTATTCATAGAAAAATTTCTAAAAATGAAAATAATAAGCCCCATAAAGTTGTACTTTTAACTTATAAAAAAATAAGGAGTTAAATCACATGTATTGGATAATCACTCCCTGTTCCTTATAAATCAAACCAATATATTAAATATCTAATATCATGTAATTTTCAATAATATAACCTATAATTTTCAGCCTCTTCAGTTATAGAATAATATCTGAATAAAATAGACGATTCAAACTTTCAAAACAGCAAATGATGTTTAAAAATTTGTTAAGTTTCTGTTTAAATTAAAACTTGCCCCATATATTTAACCAATTTGAAGATGTTCAATAATTATAAAAATACTTTCCAGCAAATAATGTGAAAATAAGGATTTTTATGGAAAATATCATTTAATCAGAGACTATAATTCAGCTACTGAGGAATATAATTAAAATGTAAACATTTGATCTCATGACTAATTATAAAAAGGAAAAGAAAAAATTCTGAAATCTTAATTATTTTTAGAGAAAATATTCTGATAATTCATCTAATGGAGCGTACACTGAATTTTGTTATAGAGTCACTATGCTGGCTGGAAGAAATGTTACCAATAGTGTATGTTTTTCTTTCCCTACATTATAGAGAAAAGTTGGAATGTATGCTGAGACCTTATGTAATTGTGAAAAAATGATCCCTCTGAAAGAGGTCTATGACTTAATCCCTGGCATCTGTGAGAATGTAACATTACATGGCAAAAAGAGACTTTGCAGATGTCATTAAGGTTATAGCCCTTATAATAGGAAGATTATACTGGATTATCCAGGTGGACCATATCTAGTTTCATGACCTTTTAAACAGAGAGAAGTATACCAGAAGAGGGAAGCTGGTGAAACGCACAGAAGACAAAGTCAGAGCAATTCTAGCAGAAGAATCCTCATGCCATTATGGATCCTTAGATGCAAGAGCAGAAAGAAGTCTCAGGAGCTAGATAGGAGTGGTTCTCAGCTGACTAATAAGGAAAAGGGGACCTCAATCCTTCAGCCACAAAGCCGACTCTGCTAACAATCTGAGTGTGTCGGAGATTGGGTTCATCCCTAAAGCCATCTTGATTTTACCCTACTGAGATCCATGCTGGACGATAGACTGATGGATCTATGGTAAAATAAATGAATGCTTTTTTAAGCCACTAAATTTGTTCATTTGTTATTACAATTGAATGCCAACATTATTACTTAAGACCAAAGGTGGAAAAAGAGGAATACCTTTTCTTATGCAGTTTAGGACCAAGAAAGAGAATAGTTTAGAAGGAAGTGTCCTAGACACATCTCGGTTACAACCCACTGTATGGAATCATAAAGTGTATCTCAGATCTGCTGTTGGACACAGATCTGGTTAAGTTTCAGAGCAGTAGATAAATGTTGTTGGTGTATGTGCTAGGATCAGTTGAAACATTTTGTTCTAAGATTTCCTGTAATTTCTCCATAATTTAATTAAAACCACTATATATGAGCAGAGAGCTGTGTGTGGTTTAGAAGGTAGAATCTGAAAATAAGCTTCTGGAAAAAAAAAGACTTTATGTTTCTTCAGAGTCTCTCTTTCAGAGTCTGTTTGATATTAAGCAAGAATTTTCTATTTTTATGTATTCATTTATTAATGGTAAAAAATCCCTTAGTCATGGACTGGTGTTTTAGAGAGATAACTAAATATAAATATATGGTCATGAAAAGTCAGCTATAAGATGCAAAGAAGGAGCAATTCAAATGATGAAATGTGTGATTAGTGAAATCATCCTTTATATGAGGACAGTTATGAAAAGATTATCAGGCATTTATGAGGAATGTGATTGCTCAATCAAAA
Source organism: Suricata suricatta (assembly GCF_006229205.1). Classification (NCBI taxonomy): domain Eukaryota; kingdom Metazoa; phylum Chordata; class Mammalia; order Carnivora; family Herpestidae; genus Suricata; species Suricata suricatta. The sequence continues at coordinate 88,559,170 of NC_043706.1, read as the reverse complement.
GGAAGAAATTAAGCACTTATTTCTACAAAGCACTATACAGAAGTCTTGAGGATTCCAAGTTTATTGGCATTCTGATAATAAATGAATCCCTTATTTTCATTTGATATGTTTTCTTAGTATAATACTATGAATCCTAATTTATTGTTCACTCATCATTGGATTTATCACTACATTTTATATGTTCTGGAGTTTCTAAACCAACGATATATTGACGTTATTCTAAGTTTATAAAGGTTGTATTCTCTAAATTGGTCATGATTTCCTTATCTTTAATTGTTTTTAAATCATTACCAAAAGACAATACACTTTCATATACAGTAATATAGATAGGCAGCACCCTGCTCTGCAAGGACTTATTTCCGAGTATACAATTCTTCCTGAAATCTTAAAGTAAATGGAATAAATATACAATATAACATAAAACTATAGCTACAAGTTATTTTAACATAGAATAACCTGCACATACTTTGACATTTAAAATCAATGAGTATGTACTTTAAAACTTAAAAACACTTATTAGAGTAGTAATACTATTAAAAGAAAGGGAAAGTGATTAGTAATGAAATTTTCAGTAAATAAGAAACACTGGCTCATTCTAAATTAGAGAGTGCAGGCATCTGAAAGGTAGATTATAAGACACGGGGCAGCAGGAGCGAGTTACAATGATTAAGGCAAGGCTTATCAATTGTAGCATGATCATGTGAAACTACTCAGACAGCGATAGATATGTACATTAAATGAGATGGAATCATAAACAAAATCTGTCTAAAGAAGAAAGTTAAGTAAATGTAAGAAATAGGTAAAAACATGAGGCGCCTGGGGGGCTCAGTCCTTAAGTGTTTGGCTTCGGCTCGGGTCATGATCTCATGGTTCCTGGGTTCATAGGTTTGAGCCCTTGGGTCGCGTCGGGCGCTGTGCAAACAGCTCAGAGCCTGGAGCCTGCTTCGGATTCTGTATCTCCCTCTCTCTCTGACCCTCCCCAGCTCACACTGTCTATCAAAAATAAATAAAAAGCATTAAAAATAAATAGTTAAAAACACAAAGTAAAAAGAAAATGAGATAATGGTTTCTAATTACTTGTAAAAATTCCTAAAGGTAAATAGTTTTTTTATTTCTATTATCATAGCACTGTCATTTATTTATTTATTTATTTATTTATTTATTTATTTTTTAGCACTGTCATTTAAATGTGGCTAAATTACAATGACTCAAAGGGCAGCAATTAACATAATGCTCACATAGTACATTACTCATTTATTAACCTATATATGTTTGTACCTATGGAATGGTCTTATTTTGCCAAATTATGAAAATGATTTTATTTCTAGACTTTGAAGTTTATTATATATTTTTGTAAGATATCCTTGTGTGAGGAAATTTAATAAAGTAAGATATTATATATTGGATTCTGTAGATTGAAGAGATAATTACATATAAAAATTCATTATTATATAGGAGATATAAGTTTGTTTTTCCCCCTTAGAACAATATAGGACAGATATTTTATAATCCTTAGGTAAAGCAAAGTCTGGGGGGGCGAAGGAAAGATGGTCATGGCTGAAGCTGTGATCTAGAATATCAGGGGATCATCTGAGGAGGTGTAAAGGAGAGGGGTCTTAACAGACAGTCTCAAGGCAAGGAGAATAAGGGTCAGGTGTGTGATCTCATGACATAATGTATATAATTGGTATTTTATTGGCAAATTAAGAATAAAGGAGTTGAGTGAGAAGAAAGTGAAAAATGGATGTGCTGGGAAAATACCCATTATTTTTTTCTAGTCGTTTAGTAATTCATCACTCCATGACTCAGAAGTGAAATTCAGCAATAGGAAAAAAACCCAAAAAAATTGTAAGATGTTACATGCTGTAGTTATGTTTATATTTGTATAGGTCTCTTGGAAAGAATTTAAAGTCATCAACGTGACAAATGAATTGTAAACTCTGTTAAATTTCCTTAATGACCTTAAGGGACAAAAAGTAGTCTAACAGCAACATAATTTCTATATAACATAAAGTTCCCAAATAATAAAGATGTGGAATGGTCTATATATACAATGTCTGACTATTGTACACTTATTGAACCCCAAATTAAAATAGTTAAAAAATGAAAGAGTTATGATTAATTATTTTACAGAAGAGAGAGCAGCTGCGGTTCTTCCATAAAATTTATCTAATGGGTTTGTACCTCACTACACTTGGAAGACTTTGATCATCATTTACTGATGATTACTATGGCCCTGAAATAGTGCTTTATATAAGATAGTTAATATAGAGGATGCCATTCCCCACTGCTGGCAAGTGTTCTTAAAGAACCTTCATGGGTGAAGATGAATATCATACTGAATATTAGTGTCTTCTTTTTTTCCAAGAGGGCAGTAGAGAAGAATGTCTTGGATTCTATCCTTTCATTCGGCATAGTACAGAAGAATCATCCCTGCAGACTATAGGCCTAAGGAGTCATCATCATAGTTTTCTTATCTTGGTTCAGTGAACTTTGGGTACAACAGATGACTGCAAAAGGAATGTCTTTTAGGTAATGCACTAATGACATATTTGTGTATTTGTTTCATGATTTGTATCTGGAATGTTGCAAAATACACATAAAAAGACATATAAAAACTTACAATTGTTAAAAAGTATATGACATGATTTTCAGTGCAAAATTTTCATGCAATTCTTAATTTCCAAAATGTTAAAGAGGAAAGTTCTTCTGAGAAGGAAGATGTCTCAGATGCTCAGTTTACCATTGTCAGTATCTACACCTAGTCATCATTTTCTTTTCCCTCTGACCTCAAAGAAACAACTTTAGCTCCTTTTTCAAAAATAAACTTGTTTATCCAGTCTTGAGTCCATCGCTATCCAACTTCTAGGAACCTTAAATTATCTGCCTCATTCATTAGAGAGTATTTGTAGATGTAAAAGATTGTAGAGAAATAAATATACATTTATAAACAATTTTTATGTTTTATCAATTGCATTTTAAAGGGTTCCTCCATTTTATAATCCTAAAAATAATCCACAAAGGTTTCCTTTCAAGTCATTCTTTGTTGGTATAATAAACATTGATTTTTTGAAATGTGTTGATTAAATGAAAGATGTCAACTCATTATTTTCTAAGTTATATTTACCTTACTATAATGATTCAGTTATTCACACTGTGCTTGTGAATTGTTTTTTTGCCTTATATTCTTTTTACTTATTTGAATCAGTGCTTAGGTAAGAATTTTTTCAATCATGATATATATGCAACAAATATATTTGTATAAACACACATACATATTATACTTTAAAGTTATCAAAGAAGAATCCAATCTTGAATTTACTTCTATTAAGCTCCAAATAATATTATAAGATTTTGGAAATAAAAATTAGCCCCTTTGTGACACTCTTGTCTTCTATATAAAAGATTAAGTAAATAAATATATATACAATCCATTTAAAATAAACCTTAGTAGACCAGAAACATTTCATAAATGTTAATAACAATGTCATACTAAATAATTTATCAATATCAAAAAAGTAACTTATCTTTCTTCATTGGCTTGGCTCTTTGAAAAAATTACGTATATATATAATATATAAATATGTAACATAAATATATATAAATGAAACATACATATACATATATATGTTGGCTCTGACTCTGTGTGTATATGGTTCCCCTAAGACAGTTTTATTTTTAAAACAATAGGCCAACTTATTAATATTTAATTTAATGGTTTCTAGATTTGGATCCTTCAAAGACTTTACCAGTACAACTAAATGTACTCTGTCTTTCGAATATGTTAAATATGTAATTTTTTTCTAATAAATATTGACATTTCTTTTTGTCTCAATAGCATGTTTATTAAAAAGTACAAACTATGAGTCTACTTATTTCTTTAAATTATTATCCAGATGTCCCAATACGTTTTATTTCTTAGGACCAAGAAAAATTGATAGAATTTTAAAAATTTCTTTATAAATTTCTTGATAGAAATTATGTAATTGTAAAAGTTTTTGTATCAGATGTTGAAAACCCCAGTCTAAATTAGTGACAAACTAAAAAGATACAACTAAGATTTTGTTGTATCCAGTAGCTACACAATATTTTGAAGAGTTAAGTTACTTTTTTTATTTAATTATATTTGACACACAATGTTATATTAGTTTCAGGTATACATATAGTGATTCAACAACTCTATACTTTATGCTGTGCTCACCACAAGTGTTGCTACCATCTGTTACCATACAACAGTACCACTGCTATTACTTATTCATTCCATAACCTGATGCCTGTATTTTCTACTTCCCTTTACTCATTTTGCCCATCCCTCCACCCTTAATCCCTCTGGCAACCATCAGTGGTTCTCTTTACTTATAGCTCTAATTCCGTTTTTGGTTTGTTTCTTCATTTGTTTTTTATATTCCACATGAGTGAAATCATATGATATCTGTTTTTCCTAGTCTGACTTATTTCATTTAGTATTTTACCCATGTTGTCACAAATGGCAAGACATTGTATTTTGTGACTAAATAATAATCCATTGTATATATATACATATATATAACACATCTTTTTTATCCATTCATCTATCAATGTGTACTTGACTTGCTTCCATATCTTGGCTACTGTAAATAATGTTGTAATAAAGATAGGGGTCCATATGTCTTTTTGAAATAGTTTTTCTCATTTTTGTGGGAGGGTAAATAACCAGTATTGGAATTACTAGGTCATATAGATTTCTATATTTCATATTTTGAGGACCATCTATACTGTTTTTCATACTGGCTGTGTCAATTTACAATCTACAGATTCAATGCAATCCCTATCAAAATACCAACATTTTTCACAGAATGAGAACAAATAATACTGAAACTTGTATGGAACTACAAAGACCCCAAATAGCCAGAGCAATCTTGAGAGAGAAGGAAGTATAACAATTCCAGATTTCAATATATACAATAAAGCACTAATTTGAAAAGACATATGTACCTCGATGTTTGCTCAGCATTATTTACAAGAGCCAAGATATGGAAGCAATTCGTGTCCATCCATAGTTGAATCTGTAAAGAGAATGTGGTGCATATATAAATACAATGGGATATTAGCCATAAAAAATAAGAAGTTGCCATTTGCAGCAACATAGATGGGCAAGGGAAGTATAATGCTAAATGAAATAAATCAAGGAAAGACAAATACCTTAAGATTACACTCATATATGGAATTTAAGAAAAAATCAAGGAAAAAAAGAGACAAACATAAAATAGATAATATAGAGGACAGACTAGTGTTACCAAAGGGGAGGTGTGTTGGGTATTTGGGTGAATTAGATAAAGGAGATTAAGAGTACATTTATCAGATGAGCACTCAGTAATGTACAGAATTACTGAATCATTACTTTGTTTTGTTATTTAAAGTAAACTATGCTCAACATCAGCTAGAATTCCTGACCTTGAGATCAAGAATCCTAGCTCTACAAACTGAGCCAGCCAGACATCCCTTCAGTTACTAAATCATTATAATATACACTTGAGACTAATATAACACTGTCTGTTAATTATACTTCAATAAAATATAGCAGTATGGGACTGGCGCAAAAGCAGACACATAGATGAATGGCACAGAGTAGTGGGCCTAGAAGTAAACCCACACTTATATAGTCAATTAATCTACGCCAAAGGAGGCAAAAATGTACAATTGGGAAAAGAGTCTCTTCAATAAATGGTGCTGGGAGAATAGGACAGTTACAACTAGGCCACCTTCTAATGCTGTACCCAGAGATAACCTCAAAACAAATTAAAGACCTAAATGTGTGATCTGAAACCATAAAAATCCTAGAAGAGAATCCAAGCAGTAATTTCTCTGATTTGGGCCATAGCAACATTTTTCTTGATGTCCCTTAAAGCAAAAGAAACAAAAGCAGAAATATACTATTGGGACTACCTCAAAATTTAAAAAAACTTGCATATCAAAGGAAATCATCAACAAAACAAAAAGGCAACCTACTGAATCAGTGAAGACATTTGGAATGGAAAGAGTTAGTATCCAAAACATATAAAGAACTGATGCAACTTAAAACTAAAATAATCTGTTTAAAAACTGGTCAGACTCTGAATCGATATCTTTCCAAAGACATCCAGCTGGCCAACAGGCTCATGAAAAAATGCTCAACATCACTAAATGGAAATCAAAACAACAAAGCGATATCATCTTACACCTATCAGAATGACTAAAATTGAAAAGACAAGAAACAGGTATTGGGGAGGATGTAGAGTAAAAGGAAGCATCATACACTATTGATGGGAATTAAGCTACTTTTTTTCTCTGTGTTTTCTGACTTAAAGTCCTCTTTATTGTGTGTAGGAAATTCCAAAACTATGTGCTTCATGAAGGAACATCACTACACAGCACAGATGAAAAAATATTTGAATATTAACTTTTGACTTTGAAAATAAAGTTTTGACAACTGACAGATACAAATGTTTGAAAACAAAGGATTTTTCAAAACCAAAAGCATGGGAAACTCACCCGATCTAGAGAACATAAAAATAATGGGAGATGTATAGGAAAGAGAGTGTATCAAAGAGCCAAGGAAAGGTTAAAATATTGAAAAAAGAAAGATAATTAATTTTAATAATTTTGTAGAATTTTATACATAAGCAATAAACATACATAATAATTTATTTATGGATTATATATTAGGTAAGTTGGTATTATACTTTTACATACAGAGAGATAGACACATATTTAAGAATTTTATACAGTTAGAAGTAAATTTCTGTCCATGTCACTATGTGTCAAAGTATAAGAAAATGAAAGAAAGGTGGTATATTTATATATTCTTAGTATGTATTTATTAATCCTCAATCTTTTACAAACCTTTGCATTAGTGTCAAACTCTTTTTTGAAAATTAAGTTAAATTCTCAAGTAGCATGTCATCTTGTATTTTTTGTCTACTATTTTAATACTTTTAAAGTGTTTATTGGTATACCTGTTTTTAAAGTTTACTCATGTTCTTATTTTTTAAGTGATATGTAAGCTTTTATTTATAAAACAATTATAATTAGTTAAATAATTAAATAACCAAGAGAGGCAAATTTACTATAGGGTTAATTTAAAAAATTTTAGTATATCTTGTTTTTTAGAGTTATTTTAGGTTTACAACAAAATGGAATGGAAGATAGAGTAATTCTCCATAGATTCTCTGCCTCCACACTTGCATTTCCCCCCACATTCCATTATTCTCAACCATAGAGATGGAATTGTTAAAATAGATGAACTTACACTGACATATCATTATTAATTAAATCCTTAGTTGCATTATGTCTCACTGTTAATGCTTTATACTACATAGGTTTGGACAAATGTATAATGATATGTATCCCAAATCATAATATCATACTGAGTGCTTTTATTGCCTTAAAATTCTTTATACTTATTCTATTCATCCCTCCTCCCTCTTAACCCCGGTAAAAATTGATCATTTTACTTTCTTCACAGTTGTGCCTTTTCCAGAATGTCATATAGCTTGTATCATACATAATGTAGCCTTTTCCATTTGGCTTTTTCACTTAGTAATAGGTATTTAGGTTCTCTGCATGTATTTTCATAACTTTATAGCTCATTTTTAGTGCTAAAGAATGATCCTCTGTCTGGATGTATCATAGTGCATTTATCTACTCACCTACTGAAGGATGTTTCTGTTGCATCCAAGCTTAGACAATTATAAATAAAGCAGCTGTATACATCTGTGTACAGGCTTTTATGTAGACATAAGTTTCAACTCCTTTAGGTAAATATCCAGGAACATGATTACTGTATTGTATGATAAGCATATGTTTTGTTTTGTAAGAAAACACCAAACTGTCTTTCAAAGAGACTGTACCATTTTCCATTCCCACAGGCAATGCATGAAAGTTCCTGTGACTAAACATCCTTGATAGTATTTGATGTTATTGGTATTATGCATTGTGACCATTCTAGTAAGTGTGCAGTGGCATCTCATTATTGTTCAAACTGCATTTATGTGATGATATAAGATTTCATATGATTGCCTGTATATCTTTCTTTGGTGAGATGTCTGTTAAGGTCATTGGTCCATTTTTTAATCTGGTTGTTTTCCTCTTATGTTTAAAAATTAAGAGTTATTTGACTATCTGGATAACAGTATTTATCAGATTTGTCTTGTAAATATTTTCTCTATCTGTGGCTTGTATTTTCATTTTCTTGATAGAGTTGTCTCAGAAAAATTAAAATTTTTCATTTTAATAAAGTCTAGCTTATTAATTATTTTTGCATAGATCATGCTGTTGGTGTTGTATCTAAAAAAGTTTCATCATGAAACCCAAAGCCATCTAGATATTCTCCAATATTATCTTCTAGAAGTTCATAATTTTATACTTTACATTTATATATTAAGTTTGTGAGATTCATTTAAAATTAAGTTATGTAAGGCTGAAAGTTCTGCTTTACAGTATTACTTTTGAATGTCTAGTAATTATAGCAATGTATGAGGAAAAGCCTGCTCCATTCTATTGCCTTTGTTTCTTTATCAAAGATAAGTTGACTATATTTATGTGGTTTGTTTTGGGGTGCTACAAAAGGAAATACTCATATCTTAAGGCAGATGTTAAGTTGAAAATATTATGGGAAAATAAAAGAGTGACTGATATAAAGAAAAGAAAAAGATAACATTCGGTACCTTCATCAAAATTGGCAGGTAGAAAATTCTAAGCCCTCAAATTATTTGCACTTAATTTATATCATTGAAACAGTTTTTCTTGTAGAAAATTTTTGTTCTTTCAACACCAGTGCTCTGATTATATCATGTCTCAGATTTTTTTAAGTTACACCATACTTCTAGACAGTTTAGAAAATATTGTTCAAATGGAATCTATTTCAATTAAATATGCCCTTACATTTCAGTTTTTGTTTTCCAATGGAAACAAGTCTAATGAACTTTGTTTACATGGGGCACTTTTACTGGTTATGAGTCTTACAATGGTAAGCCAAAAGGCAATCTACATCTCTGAGAGAAAATTGTAAGAAATAAATTACTCAATTTCTACCTAAATTTTTTCTTAAATATTTTAATGTTTCTTTTCAATGTCTCATATTTCAGGCAGATAGCATATAACTTTTTTCTCATATTATGTCATTTGTTAAAAAGATATTTCCATAACTATCATGTAATGAGCTTATCAGTATCCGTATAACAAACTACTGAGATTTCAAATGGGACTGGAGTGTATATATTACTTATGGAGAAATAACATCTTAACAATGTTGATTCATCCAATCCATAAATATATTATATTGCATAACTCATTTATTTTTAGGCTATAAATTTTTCTTAATGAAATTATAGTTTTCAGAATAAACTTATTAGAAATAGTTTCCTAGATGATAGATTTGTTAACTGTCGTAAATTGTATTATTTAGAAAATCTTATGTTTGTTGTATAATAAAATTAATTTTTATGTTTAATCTGTACTGACCATGATAAATTAATTCACTGATTCTAGTAGAACATCTGTAGATTCTTCTGGGTCTTTATATAAATAAAAATGTCATCTATAAATGACAACTTAATCTGTCCTGCCTGAAACACTCATCTTTCATTTACTTCAATTGTCTATCTCACTTTAAAAAATTATTTTTATTTCAATATGAAATAAAACTGATGATAAAAGAAGACTTTGTCTCATTTCAGAACTTCAAGGAAATCATTTGCTATTTTATCATTAAAATAACATTCCTAATGTTTTGTCTTTGTGTGCACATATGTGTATTCTTTATAGGTTGAGAAAGTATCATTCATAATTTGAGAAAAATCATCACAATTGTGTTGAAATTTTATCAAATGTCTTCTTTGAATCTGCTGAAAAGATTTTTGGTTTAACTTTATTAACATGATAAATTATGTTGGTTGACTATTTCAATGTCAATTTAATCTTGAATATACATAACAAACCTCCCTTAACTATTAAAATATTGGCTTTTTATATGTTACCAAATTAAATTTTCTAGTATTTTTCTTAATATAGTAGTATTAAATATGCATAAAAGAGATTTGCCTGTGATTTCTCCATTATATAATTTCCTTTTATGACAGGTTTTGACACTGAAATTATGTGGCCTCAAAAGTTGTTGGAAAGCAGTTGCTCTTTTTCTATTACATAGAGTATCTTGAAAAAGATCACTATTATTTTTTACTTATCTACTAGACAAATTCAGTAATTAAGCCATTGGAATTTTTCTCTGGGAAGACTTTTAATAAATTAACATTCAATACCTTACAAAATGTCTGACTACTCAGTTTTTCTGTTTTTTCTTGTTTTAATTACGTTTACCTATCTTGTATTTAGTCTTATCTTTATCATATTAAGACAATATGATCATTGATTTTTACATAATATGCAAATTTACATTAATATTAATCCCTTCTGTTGTTTTCTGAATTTTCATCTTTCCATCAGATTATTTTCTAATTACATCTATATTGATAATCTTTCGAATATGTCACATACAACTTTATATTTTATTATGTTTTAATTTTGTTATTTCCCATTCTTGTTATTCCTCTCTGTTTTAATTAGGATATTAGGATATTTCTTCCAATTAATGAATTTTATTTTGTAATATGTCCAATTTACTTTTAAATTTACTGAATTTATAACACTCCAGATATTTTTAAGATCTCGACACTTTAAACCTTCTCATTTCAATGTTAAAATGCACCATTTTTTAAAATCCATTTTGCCCGGCATAGAAGCTTTGAATCTAACTTTGTAACATCCCGTAGACTCAGAATTCAGGAAAGCTATTGTTGGAAACAACTAGCTGTACACTTGAGACCCTCAAACTTTTATTTTTGTCACCCTAAAATAGTTTTGAGGATGCTCCAGTGGCTCAGTCAGTTAATCTTCCAACCTTAGCTCAGGTCATGATCCCATGGTCTGTGAGTTAGAGCCCCGCATCAAGTTCTGTGCTGACAGTTCAGAGCCTGCAGCCTGCTTCAGATTCTGTGACTCCCTCTATCTCTTTCCCTCCCCAACTCATGCCCTGTCTCTTTCTGTTTCTCAAAAATAAATAAATGTTTTTAAAAAATTAAAGAAAAATAGTTCTTTACATTTAGTTTTGTACATCTAAGAGCTTTAAAATTTTTGTTTTCCCCAGCAGCAAATTCTTTCTTGGCTATCCTCTGTCTTCAGTCTGTGGAAAAAAACAACAACTGGCAAATGCTCTCAGAAAACAGAACGAAACAGATCAAATAAGACATATATTAATTGCTCTTTCATCTCTGAAAGTTTATTACATCTTCCACAAGTTGCTGATGGCTTTAAATATATTATTTAATATTTTTCCACTTTATTAATGGTCATTAGGGACACTGATCTATTGCTCCCTACAATATCCATCTGGAAGGAGAAGTTATAATCATTTTGATAACTACTGAAATGATTATATGAAGTTTTAAACTTTTTCTCTTTTACTATATTATAATTCCTTGCTACTATATTCGTGATAAAAATGACATTCTTAAAGCAAGATGAACAAAATTTATATATAAAGATTTAAAGCAAAACAGGCAAAAGATTGAGGCTTCAATATTGGAATTTCACAAAAGCATTAATTATACTGGAAACAATGTTACCTTTAACTCATGAGTGTTTTGATACAATAGTATTTTAATATAATTTTATTTTAAAGGTGAAAAAGTCATTCTGAAAATCATATGTTTATTAACCACTCTATGTAATTTTGTTTGATTTGGAATTCATCATTGCCCAAGGAACAATCTTAATATTCCCAACACAAGTATGTTTTAAAAGACCTCAATTATGTATTAGCTCTTAAAAGACTTCAAATATATATGATTATAACTATATATACTATATGTAACTGGAAAGTTCATTTTCTCTATACATATATTCTAATATGATGTAATTTAATACATATTTACAATTGCACTTTGAACTTATTTTGTTTGCCTCTCCCTCAATAAATTTATCCAATAAGCAAAAGTAGCACAATTCATTCTTTTTCTCTGAGACTAAAACATCTTACCATATACTATGCCCTTTCAAAATCTTGGCTGAAATAACTCATAATTATAGAAGCTAAATGAAATTAATTATAGTCAATTTGTTCATTAACTATTTTAAAGTCTACTTTTATGTATGGTAAGACTACCAACAGGTAACTTCAAATTGCATTACTTTGTTCCCTAAAAAAACTAGTGTTTGTTTGTTTGTTTTTAGTTTATTTATTTTGAGAGAGAGAGAGAGAGAGAGAGAGAGAGAGAATCCTAAGCAGGCAGGCTCTGGATTGTCAGCTCAGAGCAGGATGCAGGGCTTGAACTCATGAAGAGTGAGACACAACTGAAAGTCAGGTGCTTAACTAACTGAACTATCCAGGTGCCCTCCGCCCACCTAGTGTTTTAATATATTTTCTTAGATATATTATTTTGGTAAAGTGATCCTACAAGAGAAGATAATTGAAACTACTGAATTTTAATTTCTAAAACTCAGGAGTTAGAAAAGTTTGTGTGTGTTTAATATTTATTTTTGAGAAAGAGAGAGAAAAAGAGAGAGAGAGAAAGAGAGCATGAGTGGGTCAGGGGCAGGGGTAGGGACACAGAATCCCAAGCAGGCTCCAGACTCTTAGCTGTTAGCACAGCTCAAACTCACAAGCCTTGAGATCATGACCTGAGCCGAAGTCAGACACTCAGCCAACTGAGCCACTCAGGCATCCCAGCTTTGTGTGTTTATGTTTTTTTTTATATATATATAAATGGAAACACTCATTTAAGTATTCTCTTTGACGGAGACTTCTGTTGCATGCCAAAATGCCATTGTGTCTGGAGGAAAACACCATTGTGATTGCTTTAGTTGTAAAAAGAACTAGCTACCTTTCTCAAGAAACATTATTTTTACCAAGAAGAAATATTGACAAGAAGAAACTTGAAACTTATGGATATTCAGATTAGGTATTATGAATTCTTTTTTTTTTTTTGGTAAATGAATGGTTACTTTAAGAAAATAAGTGATGATAGCACGAGTTGACAATGGTAAAACTTGAGTTGAAAAAACTAAAATGAAAAAAAAAACTGCTAGAGTCAATTTAAAAACTTCTGGATACTTAAAGCTGTACTGACAAAATTGGTAGTATTGCCAATTAATATGATTTTTTGATGTTGTATCAAAGTATATTGATTTTTAAAAGGTCTACCTGACTGCTGGAACTAATACTTCCCAATTGACAAACTATGATGTTACAAAATCTCACAAGTAAAAGATCAATTCAAAGTGCAAGATAGCCCAATGAATTATAATGCAATGGCTTATAAAATTACCATTCATATGGTTTCAGATTCCACATGTCAATTAACTTTTAAAAAATATCACTTATCAAAAATTTAGTGTCATATCCAAAAAGAGTATCACAATTATCTGAAAACTAGTAAATGTGACTCCCTTTTCTAAGCAACTACCTGAGTGATACCGTTTTCTTCATATACAAAAGAACATATTTCAGGAGACTGAGCACAGAAACAAATTTGAAAATCCTGATATCTTCTATTAAAGCAGATGTTAAAAGGATTTGAAAAATTATAAATATTGCCACTTTCTCAATAATTTTGTTTTTGAAAATATACTTTTTCCATAAACATCTTATTAATAACTTCTTATTGCTACTGAATAAGTTAGTAAATATTTATTTTTAGCTTTTTAGTTATATACTAAAATGATAATCTTGATTGATATGAATCACATAAACAAGAGTTCTTTGGGATCTACACTAATTAAGTATGTAACATTGTGCTGAGTTCCAAACGTTTAATAAGACACCACCCAAATAAATAAGTAAATTATAGTTGAAAAGTAATCACAAAGATTCTAAAAAGCCCATACTACAAGTTGAAAAACAAAAGATCTAGCATCCAACTACCTCAATTCAAATTAGTAAGGAATGTAGATTAGTAAGGAAATAAAACCAAAGAGCAGAAATCTATCACATGGATTTGTGTGCATCCAAATTTAGTAATGGTTTAGTGTAAAATGGTTTACTCACTCAAAAACACTCCAAAATTGGTGTTACTGATCAGCAATTGTCTCTGCATGTAATAATTTGAGCCCCCATCCCCCTTTATTCTGTAGTTCAGACATTTCTTTTTTTTTTAATAGTTTATTGTCAGATTGGTTTCCATATAACACCCAGTGCTCTTCCGCACCAGTGCCCTCCTTCATTACCACCACCTCTTTCCCCCACCCCACTTCAACTCTCAGTTCATTTTCAGTATTCAATCGTCTCTCAGGTTTTGCATCACTCTCTCCCCAACTATCTTTCCTTCTTCCCCTCCCCCTGGTTTTCCATTAGGTTTCTCCTGTTCTCCTGTTAGACCTATGAGTGCAAACATATGGTATCTGTCCTTCTCCGCCTGACTTATTTCACTTAGCATAACACCCTCAAGGTCCATCCACTCTGCTACAAATGGCCAGATTTCATTCTTTCTCATTGCCATGTAGTACTCCATTATGTATATATACACCACATCTTCTTGATCCACTCATCAGGTGATGGACATTTAGGCTCTTTCCACGTTATGGCTATTATTGACAGTGCTGCTATGAACATTGGGGTACATATGCCCCTATGCATCAGCATTTCAGTATCCCTTGGGTAAATCCCTAGCAGTGCTATTGCTGAGTCATAAGGGAGTTCTATGGATAGTTTTTTGAGGAACCTCCACACTTTTTCCAGAGCGGCTGCACCAGTTTACATTCCCACCAACAGTGTAGGAGGGTGCCCATCTCTCCACACCCTTGCCAGCATCTATAGTCTCTTGATTTGTTCATTTTTGCCA
>NC_043706.1:88542216-88544218 GCF_006229205.1 Suricata suricatta | reverse complement strand
GAGTTTCATTCTTCTGCATGTTTCTGCCCAGTTCTCCCAGCACCACCTGCTAAAGAGGCAGTCTTTTTTTCATTGGATACTCTTTCCTGCTTTGTCAAAAATTAATTGGCTGTACATTTGTGGGCCCAGTTGTGGGTTCTCTATTCTATTCCATTGGTCTATGTGTCTGTTTTTGTGCCAATACCATACTGTCTTGATGATGACAGCTTTGTAGTAGAGGCTAAAGTCTGGGATTGTGATGCCTCCTGTTTTGATTTTCTTCTTCAGTATTACTTTGGTTCCATATGAATTTGAGGATAGCTTGTTCTAGCTTTGAGAAGAATGCTGGTGCAATTTTGATGGGGATTGCATTGAATGTGTAGATTGCTTTGGGTAGTAATGACATTTTCACAATGCCTATTCTTCCAATCCATGAACATGGGATGTTTTTCCATTTCTTGGTGTCTTATTCAATCTCTTTCATAAGTTTTCTATAGTTTTCATCATATAGGTCTTTTACATCCTTGGTTAGGTTTACTCCTCAGCATTTCAAAACATGCCTTTCTAGGGGCCTTCATGCTGATCTGCATGAAGACAGTGAAAAGGAGTATGAAGAACACATATAGGAGATTTCATGAAGTGGCATACATGAATTCTAGAATCCCAACTTGTGCCTGCATTTAGTAAATGATGCTGGACAATTAGTCAATCATAAGGGAACCAGGTTTGTTAGTACAATTACACTTTTCCTTTAGCTAAATGAAAGAAGTAAGTCAGAGCCCAAATCACAGGCATCATAAGATTTTTCAACATTTTTCTTTAGGTTAAGCTATTTGGTGTCTATTAGGGGATGAGGTCATATCCCTGGCATAAAAAAATATTAGTGGTATAAAATTCTAATGCCCCTGTAGCACTATTTCTATTTTGGATTAATACCCATATCACTCTAAAAGCTTACTCATAGAAACCCATGAATAATAGGGTGTGAAAAAAAGAGTTAGTCAAGCAGGTTTCAGTCAAATAATAAAAATTGAATGTTAACTCAGGTTTATTTATCAAGTGATCATTTTTGTGTTTAGACCACTGTTCTTATAGATGAACAGTATATAAAATATGCTACAGGCTCATAGTTTAATGATATGTATATAGAGATCAAAAAGAGTGAAGTGAAATTGATTTTAAAGTAATAAATATACTAATGTAATTTTTGAATGTGTGATTATTACTTATTTAAAAACATGAATTATAGGCTCAAGTTATCTAAAAGTTTTCTATCCAACATATTTTCAAGAGCAGATTACAGAAGAAAGCAAGGAATTATTTTAACCGCATCTTGATTTTTTTAAAGAAAATTTTATTTTGGTGACTTTTTAATATCCTTTCTCTAAACAAAAATTTAAGTTTATTTATTTATTTTGAGAGAGAGAGGGAGAGGGAGAGAGAGAGAATATGCAGGTAGCGGCAGAGAGACAGGGAGAAACACTTCCAAGCAGGCTCTGCACTGTGCAGAGTCCGACACAGGGCCCAAACTCATGAACTATGAGATCACCAACTGAACCAAAATCAAAAGTCAGCCTCTTAACCAACCGAGCCACCCAGGTATCCCAAGTCCTTTCCTGCAAGGGATGTCTTATTTTTCAACCGCCTCCTAACATTAAGTATTTAAGCATACTCTATATTTTATTCAACCAGTTTGTTTTCAGTATATTCTATTACCAAAATTCTGCAATAAAAGCTAGCTGCCTATTATTGGAGTTTGGAGATTAGGTGACTCTTGAAGGACAGCATAGTTTAGCAACTTGCCACCTGTTCAAGTAGAGTCAGAGAAATTCCTAACATTATTACATTTTTAGTCAATAGTATTGGTAATGCTTTATTTCCTCAAAAAGTTCATAGCTTCTGATTAAGTTGTTCATTTTTTCGTATGGTTCAACACACTCTTAGAATTCTGCTCTATAAGATTTATTTTAGTTAGAAGTTTTACTGGATTTCTGTCTATAGAAGTCTTCCCGTAATTCCCTTT
>NC_043706.1:88524633-88542116 GCF_006229205.1 Suricata suricatta | reverse complement strand
TATTCTTTAATCTTAAATTTATTTACTTGTTCTTAAATTTTAGCAATAATTAGAAAGCTATTTTAACTGCTTAAATTTCTGGCAATAATTGGAAACTTCTTACATTTATTTGAGTCTTTGCTGTGGGATTAATAAGTCAAAAGTTTGAATCAAATATACATAGAATGGAAACACGAATTGAGAACTTATATTGTACTTTGAGGTATAAGGATAGCATTTGGTGAGTAATTACTATTGCAGACCTTGCTTTAATCATTGTGTGCATGTAATCTCTAATTCTTTCAACAGTGACAGAGATATATCCTTTTTTGTGTGCCTATAACAGAAAAGTAAACTGAGTAAGTGAAAGGTTAAACAACTGAACAATGGTGACACAGTAAGTAGTGAAGCAAGGATTTAATGAAAGCTGGTCTGAGGATAGAATACATTCTTCTAACTACATAGTTCATTTCTTGAAAGCTCCTAATGTGTCAGCCACTCTATTAAGTAGATTATGTACATTATATCATTTAATTCCCATTACCACAACATGAGGTACATATAATTATCCTTATTTTAGACAGGAGATTACTGAGGCTTAGAGAGTTCCAGTAATTTTTGAAGTGGTTCACACCTATGTAGTGCACAGCTGGGATACACAAGCGTATCTGTTGGACTAGTCTACTGCCTAATGTAGTAAATGATGCTAATAAACGCTTTGGCATATTTTCCTGCTAAAAAAAGGAATAATAGGGCATTCAATGAAATTTTGCTCATGCTAGAGCAGTTCATTTTCTACTCTAAAGCAGAAGAAAGTCTAGGTGTGTGTGCTATTCCTTCTATTGGTTTTTCACTATAATACTATATTCCAGACACCTGTAAACTCATGATTATGAATTTAATCCAAAGACAAGCAGCACTTTTGCTGTGCAGTGTGACACACTGGACTTTGACAGAACAGGCATAGAAGAAACATGTACTTTGTCGTGTTTTATTTTTGTCAGAAAGCTATCGACAAGTTCAGCTGCCTAATACTGTCACTAGCCTGAAATCGGTAGGCTTGCAAAAAAGTGACATGTGGAGTTATTTACATATCCCAAGGCCACACTCTCAGCTATCATTGGACTGTCAAATACATAGTTGATGGAAACTTAAAAAAATTTTACGCTACTTATCCTTTTCAAAAACGTGCATTCTACATGCCCTGTTATCAGTTAGCTTGAGAATTATATCTATATAAGCTTTTGCATAGTGAAAGAAAGTATTCAAGCATTTTTAAAAGTATAAAGTATATCTGAATTATATATATAAAGTATATATTTAATATAACATTTACATATAAATGTATACATAAATTATGTATATTTAACATATGTATAAAGTATATCTAAATTATTTGCTTAGTAGTTTCCAATAATTGGGACAATTCCTTTTTTAAAGTGAAGAATAGGTATTATGATTTATGTTTTGCTTGCTTTTTTTTTTTTTTACTTTTTAAGTAGTAGTATTTAGACATTTTTACAAATACAGAAAGTAAAAAGTTACTCAATGAATATGAGTTTTGTCTACCCTCACCTCCCTGTTTAAGTAATTAAAAAAAGAAGCCACTAGGACTGAGGAGGGTCTAACGCTTTGGTACCCTATGCATGCAAACCAAAACCTAATCCAGAATCAATGCACCCAAAACCGAGAAAAAAAAAAAAACTGCGAAGTTTAAGAACAACCAATCACAAATAGCTAACTAGATTTTTCCCAATAAAGCAATTTCTTAAGTTATAGTTAATTGGATACTTTCCTTGTTAGGCTTATATAAAAGCCCCTCTTTAGCTTCTGTTGGGTGAAGACTCCCAACCACTTCAGTTTGGTGCTACCAGAATCGAATCAATGTTTGACCAGTTAAACCCCTGAATAGTAATCTGCCTCAGTCTGTCTCTTACTGTCCTAATCACCGGGTTCTCATTCCCCTCCCAGTATGTCTACTTTCAGAGCTATTCATATATGTATATGAATATATATCTATATAAATATATATGAATGATCCATATGTATATGAAAATGTGTGTTCACATTATTGTGTTACAAACATTCTACACAATGCTGGCAACTCACAGCAGTCTTCTATATCTATATAGTATGTATAGTATAATGACAGACACAATGATAAAGCTTTTTTAGATTTGATATTGCTATTTTATACTGGATAGTCTCACATACCCTCTATGTTGTTCTTAAGAATAACTCTTAATGCTAATATCTTAACAATTAAAAACTTTTATTTTATTTCTATGATGTAAAAAAACTTACATTAAGATATCAGAGAGTCCATGAACTTGATTGAAAAAAAAATGACATCTGTATTTCCACTAACCTGAAATTTAGTATTTCCTTTGAGCATTAAAGTAGACAGTAATAGGTAGGAGTACTAACTATAACTTGATCTGGTCACTAAGTAGATGTTGCAAATAATTTCATATAAAATTATACATATTACAGATATTTTGAATTACGTTAACCCTTAAAATAACAGTGGTACTAAATTAGATGTGAGGTATTTATGTAATGTATTGAGCAACATACAATTTCTATATCATATTTTTATAAAGGAATATATTTGTATTTAAGCATAACTGCTTTTTATAATCTTATGAAATATATTTTACATTTAAGAAAAATAAAATCTCAGTAGTGATCCAAATTACAAAAGAGATCCAATGCACAAACATCCCTCTACAATGTTTAGAAGATACCCTTCCTCAGACTTAGTTTACATGACATTAGTTTCTTCTTTCTTAAAGTTATGATAGAATTGCATGATAAAAATTTGGGGACCTGGTCCACTTTGATGACTATTTCTCCTGTGTAGCTTTTTGCCAATTTGTATATTAAGAGTATTCACTTTATACAGATTCCTTTAATTGCATATACTTTAGTAAAAACTTATTTTATTATTCCTTTAACTTCGTCTCTGACATATGACCACTTTCTCATTTATCTTGTGGTTTCATAACTTTACCCTTGTTTTTGAGGTTATATTCTTGCCCCATAAATGAGCTAATGTGTCAATCATTTTGTAATTTGTTTTATTCTTTTATTTTCACATCAGTTAATACTTTCTTCTATTTCTGTAGATTTATTTTATATTCATTTTTAAATTCCTTTAGGAGGAAAATTAACATATTTATTTTAATTATCTTGTTGACAATATATTTTATTCAAGGCTATGGATTTTCCTTTATAGCTATTAGGTTTTGATTACAGTGTTTTCTCCCTTTCTTCCCCTATATATTCTACAATTTGAGTTTTGAGTTTATCTTGAAAGTTAGAGAGTGTGTGGTGTTTTGAGGTGTGTTAATTTAACTATAATCTCTTGCAGCTAGGTTTTTTCAATTTCCAGGGAGTGTTCCTCCTAAATTAATTTCAAATGTTACCTCATTAAGTCCAAAGTATTATCTGTAATTTTAAACATTTTTTGTAATTTATTAAGATTTTCTTTTGTCTAAATACTTATCAGTATCATTATGAATGTGTTATGGGAACATGAAAGTGTTTATTTTGCATATTGAAATTCTAGAGTCTGAAATATAGATTGTGTCTAATATTCATTACACTTTATCTCCTTGAAAAATATACATTTGTATAAATAATTTTTCCCATATATTTTTATACATAATAGTTGTTCTAATTTTTTGATCTGAGTGTACCTATTTTGATGGTTTGGTTATCAATTTTCCTGAGATATGGAAATTTGAAAACTCAAGAGTTAAATGTATTAATTGATTTCTGATAGTTTTTCTTTCAGAGCACTTATTGTTTTTGGTATATCTTCAATATCTCTTCTAAATCATTTTTTGCTTTACATATCAAATTTCTATTAATTAGATTTTTGTTAGTTTTTTACTATTTTCTAAGTAATAAATATCCTTTCTACTGAATATCTTTTTAATAAAGTTATGGTAGTAGTAAGAAACACAAATTTATGTAAAAATAAATATATGTGTATTTTGTGACTTTATAAAACACTATGTACTATGTATTTTTTTAAGCTTCATAATTTTGAGAGAGGCAGAGATAGTGTGAGTGGGGGAGGGGCAAGAGAGATGGAGATAGAGAATCCCAAGCAATCTCCACACTATCAAAAACAGAGCCCAATGTGGGGTTCACATTCACAAAACCTTGAGATTATGACCTGAGCTGAAACCAAGAGTTGGATGCTTAACCAACTGAGCCACCCGGTCACTGCATTTACTATGTCTTTAGATAAAGCAGAAGTAGCAACAATATATCCAATACATGGGTAAGTAAGGAATAACTGCAAGCAAGACAAAGCAGTAAAATTGTACTTTTGCAGACCAGGGAAAATGAAATGTTTATATGCAATTCAAGTAAATAGATTATGGATGGTGAAACCATGAAGGGTTTATCTTTTTTAATTTTGAGCAGTTGAAAATCTTTGCTCTCTTTTACTTTTTCCTTCAACACTGTCCTGCAAGAGCATTATTCTGTTTTCAACAGTATCTCTGTTGTACTGCTTCCAACTGTACTTCCATTATTCAACTCTGCCATCTCAAAATCTCTCTCTCACACACAAACACATACCTCCATATATTATATTTTGCCTTTGTTTTACATCCTTATTTTATAAATGACATTGTTTTAGTAAAATGTTTTTAACTGATTGCAATATATGCAGTGACATTTTCATTTCCCCTGTGCCACATCTACTTATGTTTTTCAGCTGCCATCAGTTTTTTTTCATCTCTCCTTTTATCTTATAATAGGTACATACTGATTCTTAGCTAATTTATATTTTATTGTAAGAATATTTATGCTTTCTAAAAAATTACTTTCTGGATATTCTTGTCAAAACATGAACAAAGATATCTTTCAGAATAAAAAGTTTTTCCTTGTACTCTACCATTTATTTTTTTAATTTTTTTAAATGTTTATTTATTTTTGAGAGAGAGAGGGAACATGAGTGGAGGAGGGGCAGAAAGAGAGGGAGACTCAGAATCTGAACAGGCTCAAGGCTCTGAGATGTCTGCTCAGAGCCCAATGTGGGGCTCAAACCCACAAACTGTAAGATCATGACCTGAGCCAAAGTCAGATGCTTAACTGACTGAGCCACCCAGGTGCCCCTAAAATCTACCATTTAGTGTGTATAGTCAATAAACTACTATTCACTAAAACTATACACAATGCAGAATGTCTTATCTTCTCTCCATCCAGAAGCTTCCCTCAAATATTTTTTTTGTTTAGTTGTTTATAATATTCCTTCTATAACCCTGACTTTCCAGCTTCTGAATAATAAATACCAAATCTGGCTCAAAAAATATGCTCAGCTAACCTGCAAATACATTTTCATGTTTCCATAAAGGGATTATTAGATGTTAATTTCACATTCTGACACTTAATTTAAAAATCAATGTTTTGGGGTGCCTGGGTGGCTCAGTCGGTTAAGCATCTGGCTTCGGCTCAGGTCATGATCTCATGGTTCGCGAGTCAAGCCCCGCATCAGGCTCTGTGCTGATGGCTAGCTCAGAGCCTGGAGCCTGTGTCGGATTCTGTATCTCCCTCTTTCTCTGACCCACCCTCCTCGCACTGTCTCTTTCTTTCAAAAAATAAATAAAAAGCATATTTAAAAAAAATCAGTGTTTTGTTTGCCTTACTTTATGCATTTGTCCATGAATATCCCCTCTAAGTATCTTCCTGCACACATGAATGATACACATACATGTGTAGATATACATATACACACATATGTGTGTGGATGTGGATGTGCATGAGAGAGAGAGAGAGAGAGAGAGAGAGAGAGGGCTCTGAAATATCAGTATTCCCTGGTCTCATTGATTTTGGCCTTTTCTTTTTCTGTTTACCTTGCTGCTTTGGGGTAGGTTTTAAAGAAGAAAACCATCATTATTAATCTATTGATGAAAAACAGAATGGATGTTATATTTTATTCTCTTATCTTATTTTCTCAAAATAAAGAGTGATATCATTGTAATAAGTTTGTGGAAATTTATTCTACTAAGGAAATTTCTATAAACACCATAAAAGAAGTGGCATAGGTAGTTTGAAAGAAATTCTGCAGTTTGATGCTGCTGGTAATTAGGTTTTGTCATCTGGGCCACATTTTTATTTGACTTCACACATTTTCATTTGAACACCAACTGTTACAAAGCATATGGACTTCTATAGCAATCCCATATGCTACATAATGGCTGACTGCTTCTATTTAGGATTCAAACAATGAGATTTCATAATGATTGTGAAGTAGGAAAACTTTTCACTCTTTACCCAGTTTAATATTTATTTTAGAGATTCTAAAGTACAGAATTAGGCTGATTTATTAGGTTAGATTTTGTTTCTCCTTAAGTACATTCGAACTTTGAGGACAAATGTTTATAAAATATTATAATATGTAGTACTCTAAATGAGAAATATTTTGTATTAAATGCAAATAATTGGAAAACTTAGATGCATTTTCCTTTATGAATTGTAGCACCATTTTTTGAAAATGTCACTAAAAATGGCAAAGTAGGAGACTTTAGCCTCCATTCCCCACATAGAAGTCAATAATTAGACAGCTATCTGTGAACAAAACCAGTTCTGGGTGAGATCAACAGTCCACTTAAGAAATTTTAGCAGAAGAGTGTAACAAAAACAACAAAAAAATCCCTAAAAATAACCGCACAGAAAGAAAAGGAAGAACAACCTCATTTTGCCTGTACATCATTCCCCCAGCCAGCACTATGCAATGTCAAAAGAGTTCCCCTAAACAGCAAAGGGAGAATAGGGGGAGCAACCAGCATTCACAGTTTTTTAGGGGCACTGACAAAGAAACTACTTCAGTTTTACCCCGTTCAGAAATTGGCAAATTGGAGGTTTATAGAGATGGTTTGAAATAAGGAAGAAGAACAAGGAAAAAGAGCTAACACCAGCCACCCAGCAAGACAAACTTCAGTTCCCCATGGCCTGGTCTCCTGAAGACCCCAGCATCTCTTTCTGCCTAAGAAACCAGGGTCCAGCACAGCCACTGTGGACCCTATGTAGATTTTACCACAAATGTGTCCCCCGCCCCCCAGGTTTTTGTGTTCACTGACACCAGCCACCTCAGTCTGTCCCCACAGCCTCCATCTCACCTCCTGTTAAAATCTAGGATCCATAGTAACAACCAATCCTGGCTTCTGTAGTTACAAATGCAAGACACCAGTTTAGATCCCCACAGCTAACTGCTACCACTGTGTATGCATTGTGAGTAGCCAGTACAACTATGCACCTGCACAGTGCTGGCCTGGCTCCTGCCACCAGCAATTTACTGCTGTGCATGCCAGTAGCAAAACCCTATAGCCATGGGGTACATGATAACAACCAAGACCCCCGCAGCTGCTCATGGGCATAGCTCCAGCCCTGTCTCCTTTCATTGGCCTGGACTGCTGTCTTCAACTGCAGCTAGTCCCTAGAATTGAGTACCTGCACCTTTTTTGGCCAAACTCCCATCACCAGCCTCCTCTGCATTGTGTATTGTGACCCCTTGTGGTGGTTCCAGGTCTGCATAGGAAATGATACCTCGCTGGCTTAGGCCACTGAGGTCTATAACATCGACAACTGTGCTCCCCTTGGAAAGCATGATAGTGGGTCTGTAGTAGCTGTGAGGGATACTTTCCTCAGCAGCACCCCAGGCCCAGTGGCTAGGCTAGGGACCAGGGCAAGGAGTGGTGATAACTGGAGACAATGGTGTGCAGATACTTAGCTGTGAGGGCTGGCTGCTGCTGTGTATGTAGTGATAAGGGCCAGTTTCAGACACATATATAGTGGCAAAGGTCAGAACCAACAGCAAGGGCAAGAGCCAACTGTGGGTATACTAGAAGCCACAGGAACCCTAGTGGTTGGCAAGCATTCCATGGGCTACAGGGTACCCTGCAGCACTTGCCAAGTACCATGAAGTTGTTGAAGTCATGGGCCCTGCTGTCAGAGCCAACAAGACATCATTTTCCTCTGGACCCAGAGTCACCACACATCTCCACCCCATTAGTGCCATGCACCTCTACATTTGAAGTCACAGAAGGCTGAAGAGTGCCTTCACAAAAAGTTGAATGTCTTTCCTTGCAAAGTCAGTACATACAGTCTGGGGGAGGTGACTCCTTTGTGAAATATGCACCTATACAAGGCTATAGGAATCATGAAGAATCAGGGAAGCATGACACCATCAAAGAAATGCCATAAGCCTCTAGTAACTGATTCCAAAGAAAATATACATAAATTTCCTGACAAAGAATTCAATGTAACTTTCTCAAGATGCTCAAAGATCTACAAGAGAACACAGAGAAATAATTTAATGAAGTCAAGAAAATATTAAAAAAACAAAATAAGTTCAACAAAGAGAAAGAAAACATAAAATAGAACCAAGCAGGAAATCTGTAGCTGAAGAATACAATGACAGTACTGAAAACTTCAACAGACAGGTTTACTAGCAGACTGAACCAATCAGAAGAAAGAATTAGTGCACAGAAATGCAGATCATTTGGAATTATCCAATCAGAGAAACAAAAAGGGAAAAAACCCTACACATAGTACAGTTCCAGAAAGAAAAGAGATGTATAAACCTAAACCAGGGTGGGGGGATGGGGTGGGAGGGAGAGACTTTTTAAAGAGGTAATGGTCAATAAATTCTCATGTGATAGATATGGATATCCAAGTTCATGGAGTTCATAGTTCCCCATATAAATTCAGTTTAGAGATCTTCTCCAAGACAAATTATAATTATAAAATTCAAAGACAAAGAAAGAATCTTGAAAGAGAAAAGAATCATGTTACTAACAAATGAACTGTCATATTCCATCAGTAGATTTCTCAGCAGAAACCCTGAAGGCCAGGAAGGAAAAGAATGGTGCAAAGGGATGAAACAAACAAATAAACAAGTAGCCAACCAAGAATATTTTATCCAGCAAAGTTATCTTTCAGAAATAAAGGAGAGGAGAAGACTTTCCCAAACAAAAACTAAGAAGTCTATCACCACTAAACCAGCCTAAAAATATTCCTAAAAAGAGTCATTCAAGCTTAAATGAAAGGCCCAGTTAGAAGCATGAAAACATATGAAAATATAGAGTACACCAATAAGTGTAAGTTAAAAGTCAAAATCAAAATACTCCAGTACCCACTATGGTAGGTATTAACTTAATCAAGTTGTAAGATAGCTTATAGTTGTATTATTTAATGAATACATGATATAAAAATATGTAAATGGTGACATAAAAAACTTAAATGGTTGGGGAGGAAAGAATCAAAAGTTGATTTTTTTGTAGATAGTTGAATTTAAGGGATTTAAACAGTTGGTATGAACAACAAAATAAACTTTTAGATCTGTAAGATGTTTTGTTTAAGCCTTGGGATAACCATAAAGCTAAAACTAATAGTAGATACACAGGATAAAGAGGAGGAAACAAAGTATACAACTGTAGAAAAATATTAAAAAATAGCTCACAAAAGAAAACAATAAGAAATGAGCAAAAGAACTACAAAACAGACAAGAAATAATTAACAATATGCATTAATAAGTTCTTACCTAACAATAATTACTTTCAATGTAAGTGAATAAAATTCTACAGTCAAAAGACATAGAGTATACCAAATCAACATACTGTACACCTTAATCTTCAATATTATATGTCAATTATATCTCAACTAAAATATTTAATCTTTTAAATTAAAAAAGAATACAGAGTAAAATATTTAATAATTTTATTATTAATTATGTATTTAATTATTTATATATAGAGAGAAAGAGATAAAGCCAGCAGGGGAGAGGGGCAGAGGGAGAAAAAGAGGGGACCCTAAGCATGTTCCATGCTCCGCATAGGATATGACTTGAACTGAAATCAAGAGTATCAACCAACTGAGACAGCCAGGTGCCCCTAATAATTATAGAACTCATCAGAATGCAATATTATGTGTTATATTTTTATATAGAAATATGCAAATCCAGTGCATCATACCTTGGTTTTATTAATTTACCTTCTATCTGTAAAAGTAATTATTTGCATAAAGAAGTCTCATTCATATTTAGAAATCCAAAATATCCTTTTCTAAAAATAAACTCATTTCTAATAGTAAATGAGCATATACTACTTAGGGAACTTAAAACAGAAGAAGAACAAGAAGCAACTGATTGTAGTATTTTAGGG
This sequence comes from Suricata suricatta, assembly GCF_006229205.1. Lineage (NCBI taxonomy): Eukaryota > Metazoa > Chordata > Mammalia > Carnivora > Herpestidae > Suricata > Suricata suricatta. Next base: position 88,531,956 of record NC_043706.1, on the reverse strand, counting down.
AAAGAGATAAACTCAATATACTTCTGCAAATGCATTTGTATATGCTGTCCTTCAGGGTATCTCCCTAAACACTAACAATGTTATTAGTGTCCTTTAACAACGTCCTTAGTACAGGGCAGTCATTTATGGATACATTAGATTATATTCAGTTATAAACAAACTGTAGATCATTTCAAGAAAAGAAACTTGTAAACATTAAAATAAAATTTAAGTTTATGCAGTTAGAAAAACAAGATTATATTTTTTGCCTGTGTTTCAAAATACCTCAAGACATTGTTACCATAGTAAAAAAAAAAAGTATAATAGAGACTTAGAATACAAGATAATATTTCCAAAAATGTTAAATAAATATAACAAAAATTTAGGTACTATTTTGAAATTTCAAAAATTGTTCATTTTTCCATTTTTAGTTTTTAATTTTTTAATCATATTAATACCTTGAACACTCAACAAAGCACTGAGATTATGCCAAGTCTCCTTTTTCTTAAAAACCTTAGGAATATTGTCATTATTTTTTTTAATACATAGTTTTATGTTAAAGTCAAATTAAACATATTGAAGAAAATATGACCACAGTCCACAATTTTAACATAAACTTTTGTTAGCTAGCAACACTTTTGGGCAATCTATATTTTTATGGATCCATAAAAAATAAATAACTAATAAATTTCCAACAAAATTATAATATTTATCATAAAATAGTCTACTGCCTACTATGAAATATAAACTTATTAAATAAATAATTATTTGTGACAATGAATTTTTAAAATATTACATATGTAAAGTTTTAAAGAAGCAAATGCCTATATAAAACAAAAAATAATGATAGCACATTTTTCATGTAGGCAGATTTTGCACATTTAAAGCAAATAGAACTTTATTATCATACTAACCATAAAACAAAATATAAAGAAAAGTACAATGTGACTGATAGTTTGTACTTGAAAATATAGTATTTGTCAATCATAACCTTATAATTATTCTAAATATGTAGAGGGAGATAAGCAAATTCTTAATCTTTCCTATTCTTTAAGGCTAAGCACCCACAAGTGCTCCATGAACTATTATCATTTAAATTTGATGTGCTAATTTTCCTAATAATACTCCTTTTGGCTCTGTGCATGGTGACAACCACTGGAGTGTATTATCCTTAGCAATGGACAAATTTATGTAAGTGTAGCAAATTTAAGACAATTTTGACAAAGTAATTAGGTGTCTACGATAAGTAATGCACTACTCTTTCAAACTGCTTTCTTGGTAACAAAGAAAATACTCAGTTACATAAATCTGGCACCTTTTAAAAAATGTAAGTTAAAATAAATCACTTGTGTCTATGACTGAACTTCAGTGAGTTTTGTATGACCCTCGAAAGAAGGGATCTTGAAATACAACTGTTAATACAAGAATCTCCAGTATCAGATAAAAATAAATAAATAAAATTCTGCACCATTATTCTCGTAGACCCTTCATTCTTTAATTAAGAGCAAATTATGAATGAATCGGATCATGATAATTTATGTCATTAAAATATAAACTAATAAGGTTAATATAACAGTTTACAGTATATTAACAGAATCATATACATTATATTATTTATTTAATATAAGACTATGAAATAGATAGTAATGACTGCATGTTTTATAGTTGATTCAGCTGAAATTCAGAGAATTTCAGTAACTTAACAAACATCATACCTGCTAAAGGTGAACTTGGAATGTGAGCTTAGAATCTCTGATATTAATTGTGATTTCTTCCCAAGGACTTTTCTTATGCATATCTTTTTACTGGAAACCTTATTTTTAATTCATAAAAGTCCAATAAAACGGTTATTTTTAATTCATAAAAGTCCAATTCAATAGTTAACTATTTTCTATAGATGAATGATTAATATCAAGTGAGGTTTTTATTTAGCTTAAAATTTCCGTCTTATTTTAACTTTTCCCTCATAATGGAATAGAATTGTCCTATTTAGATTTGTTTTCTTGGAGCCTTTATGAAAACATACAGGTTAGCAATTGTTAAATTCTTTCTTTTCTGGTCCCTAATCCTTTCCTACAGGGCACTTTCCTACCAGTAGACTCTTGTTACTTACTATTAGCTAGAGAAAACTATGAGTACTTAAAAAGGTCTAAACTAAATACATGTTAATACATAAAAATAGCCTTAAAATAGGTCTTATTTCTGAATAATTATGTCTATATATAATTTCATTCATTCACTCATGAATTAATCTTTGGATATCTATGTTCTTGGTGTTGGAGTTACAGCTATAAATAAAACAGAAGAAAAAGTCTTAATTCTCATGGATCTTATTCTTAATGGCTAAAGGCAAAGAGGACAGAAAGAGAATAAGCAAATAAATATATAACATTTTAGGTTGTGATAATTGCCATGATGTAAAAAAGCAGAGAAATAATTGGGAAAATGAAATGAAAACAAAGATTTGAGTAAAGCTAAGGAATGCACTCTGGGTAACTGCAGCTAAGCTTTCCATAAAGAAGAGACACATAACCCACAGGAAAAGCCTGACTAAGAGTAAGTTTAGCAGTTTCAAGAAGCAAAATGGAGGCCATTGTTGCTGGAACAGAGTGAGCTAAATGGGGTAGTGGTTAGAAATAATGTCAGTGAGGTAGCAGGAGTGCAGATCATTTTGGATCTTTGAATTTTATTCTGAGAGATGAGAAGCTATTAGATAATTTTAAGCAGAGGGATAAGATTCTTTGATTTACAATGTAAAAGAATCACATTGGCTGCTCTATGGAGAACAGACTATAGGAGGGCAAGATGGGAAATGAGAAACCAAGTGAAAGCCTCATTAAGCAGTCCAGATGAGAGATAATGGTGGCTTTAATGAGCATAGCAGAGGTGTAAATGGTGAGAAGCAGTCATATTTGTAATAAATTTTGGAAAGAGAACCAAGAGGATTTGCTGAGAATATGAAATTAGGTAGACAGGTTTCTTTGATGAGCAATTGGAAAAATGCAGGTAAAATTCGTTAAGGTCATTCTTTCCTAGGAGTGTCTGAGATAAATATAAGGAAATTCATACTATTCCATCATATTTTGGTGTGCCTATACTGTATGTCTATAGTTTTGATTTTACAAAATTTGCTTAGTAAAGAGGTAAATGTAAAATAAAAATGTGTAAATGCCTAAAAAGACCTAAAATATGGAACAGGTCAACTGGAACTGCAATAAATAAGACAGGTCTTCCAAATGAATTTTGGAAGTGTTATGGTTAGAGACAAAATAAGGTTCCCACTGATTCACTTTGGCATTTCCTACTGATCACACTGGTTGTCTGAAATTGAAAGCAATGGCTTAAACAGTTGGCCTAAGCAGGCTAAATGGAAATCTACATAGCAGTGATATAATTGTATCACAACTTAAATACCATTGGAAGTCATTCAAAATGGAGAGTATCTCCCATAGTCATATTACTTTTCTAAGTGAATTCTGAAAACTGATTTCTTACTTTATATTGAATACACAGTAAACTATATCAGTTTGGTTCTTACTTTTTGGATGGAATTGTTAGAATGGCAAAATTTCCTCCTGCATATTTTCTTATCATGAATTAAGTTCATTCAAGATTTTTAAAAAATTTTAACATTTATTTATTTTTGAGAGACAGAGAGAGACAGTGAGAGGGGAGGGCAGTGAGGGAGGGGGAGACATAGACCCTGAATCAGGCTCCAGGCTCTGATGTGTCAGCACAGAGACTGACATTGGGTTTGAACCCATGAACTGTGAGATCATGACCTGAGCCGAAGTTGGACACTTAACTGACTGAGCCACCCAAGAGCCCCAGTTCATTCAAGATTTTTATATGCCATACCAGTTATTGTGATTAACAGCCTACAAAAACCTTAAGAGTTTAGTTTTCTCATTTGTACTGAGAAGTCCTTATGATCTTTAAGTCATATCTTCACTAGATGTTTTTCCTTAAAAAAACCATAGTATTCTAAGTTTATTTCTAGTATGACAACATATGTACAGGATGTCAATCATCTTGTATTTCCATTCCACTAAAATTTCTAATTTTATCTATCTCTGTCAGTAGATTACGAGCATCTTGAGAACAGGGAACTTTTCTTATTCAGACTTATCCTTAACACACAGCACAGTAACTTATTAAATATATACAAATTAAATCAATAAGTGAATTAAAATATAATCTATGTCTTATAAATTAAATTATCTATGAAAATGCTTGGAATTAAGAAGTGAACTTTGAAGTAAATGTCTTGCAGGACTAATATCTATGAAAACAACAACAACAAAAAAGTCAATTTCTGTGAGTAGAATCTCCCCTGCCTCTTTCCTTAGCAAAATGTTTTTGAGATTCATCCATGCTGTCACATGTAGTGGAAGATATCCCTTTTTATTGATGAGAAGTATTCTACTTAATGGTAAGAAACTAAACACTTTAACCCTAATATTTAAGTCATTGTCAATTTTCAATGTGTCAGATTCTTTGAGGAATTTGGGAAGATGAGAAACAAGTTATTATCACCCAATATTTTCCTAGGAATCCTTTTCAATTCCCACTTTTAATCCTTTTTAGTCAAAAGGAAATCCTTTTTAAATCTCATTTGTACCTGGAATAGAAAATATGGAAAAAAGAATTGTTAAGTAACATTAAATTAACTGATAGTTCTCTCTCTCATGGTAGTACAAGCTTGATTAAATAATCAAAACTTGAAATATCAAAGCATCTTTTAGTTCATTCTTTAATTTTATCAGTTGAATTCTGCTTTTTTTTTCTAGGAGAGCCAAAGGATGTATTATTAGTGTTCAGTATGAAATGCCCCAAAGAAGTGAGATGCACATGGGCTAATAACAGTCATATGATTCATTTAGCATTACACAAAAGCTTATATTTTAGTTACTTATCTATGAGAACTAGGGTATCCTGGGGCACCTGGGTGGCTCAACTGGTCAAGTGTTGACATCAGCTCAGGTCATAATCTCACAGTCATGGGTCTGAGCCCCCTCGTCATGCTCTGTGCTGAGAGCTCAGATCCTGGAGCCTGCTTAGGATTCTGTGTCTCCTTCTCCCTCTGTTCCTCCCCCCTCACATACACTCTCTCTCTAAAAAAACAAACATTTAAAAAGAAGAGAAATAGGGTATTCTAAATCTAATGGTATCAAAATGTAATCTCAGTGGTCAAATTTGAATCTTTCACAAGCATACTATTTTTTGGGGTTTGTTTTTAGAGAGAGCACAAGTAGGCAAGAGGGGCAAAGACAGAGAGGGAATTTTAAGGCTCCAAGCTCAGCAGAGAGCCCAACAGAGAGGTTGATAACATGGCCCTGAGCCAAAATCAAGTCACGCAACATACTAGGCCACCCAGGGACCCATACCTTTGTTCTTCTGATTAAAATGTCCTCTGTAACTTTTCAGTTTCCAAAAATAAGAATCATTTTTATTCATCCATGATATCTATTACCTTTCAAAGAGGGAGAGACCATCGTTTACCCTTCATTTTCTCTACCACACATGCCACCCCTAGTGTAACCCATCATTCTCACATGAAAGTCTCATTCTCTCAATGTAACGACCTACTGTTTCATGATCATCTATCTGATAATCATTTTCTGTGTTAACCAACAAAAGCTCTCAATAATGCCAACGAATCCAGAGACATGCCTATGACCACAGAAAGCATGGTGATTTAGATTACAGTTTTAAATGTATTTTCTGTCACTCCCATGCTCTCAGATTTGTATTATACTGTATCTTAAAAGTACCATCCTAGTTTTTCCAGGGTATACACATATGACCTAGCCCCACCCAGATGAAATAGTTTCTTTACTTTAACCTTACTGATGCTTTCTCTGAAAGCAGCATGGCTGACAAATGAAATGCATGTAACCAAAGTACAGCATCAGTGGATTCCAAATGTGAGATTATAAAGTCATTGATAATAACATAGCCTCAAAAAAACTCAAATAATTGGGGAAAGTCATGGCGTGCCTGACTGGCTCAGCTGGAATGGCATGTGACTCTTAATCTCAGTGTTGTGAGTTCGAGCCCCATGATGGGTTGTAGAGAGGAAAATAAAATCTTTAAAAAAGATTTAAACAGATGTTGAGGTCTTTCCACAGATACACTTGTTCCATTGATACACATCATCTCCTGAGCTTTAACTAATTTTTTAATTTTCTGTGGAATTCAACACCTAAGATTGGTTGATCCTCCAACTAGAACTAGTTCCATGGAGAGTGAATTTTCTTATTGTAGTCCACTGAGAGAACTGGCTGAACAATCACCTTCGTCACACATGTCATGTTTCTGTTCAGTATGAATTCTTTGGTGTTTCCTGAGGAAAAGACCTTGACGCATCTGTATGATTTCCATGTTATGTGAAAGCTTTCAAGACCACAAATCACAAAGTTGTCCTATTTTTTTTAATCACTGGAAGTCTGTACCTCTTAATCCCATTCACCTGTGTTACCTACCCCTCCCCACAAAGTTGTACATTTTTATAAGGCTGATCACACTCCTTACACTTGTAAGGTTTCTCTCTAGAAAGAATTCTGTTCCACAAGGAATAATAAGCTATGGATAAGGCTTGCCACACACTCCATTTGTGTGCTTTCTTTCAGAGATTTATATTCTGATATCAGGGGAGGTGGGAGTCCTGTTACAAGCTTTGCCACACATGTTAGTTTCATATGGTTCCTCTCCATGAAGGCATCTCTGATGTTGAGTAAGGCCTGAACACTTGCTCACCTTATTTGCAAGGTTTCTTTCTCCTATGAGTTCTTTGATGATCCCCAAAGCTTGAACTTTGAACAAAAGCACTGACGCATATATTAGGTTTATACTCTGTTTTCACTATGTGTTTTCTGATGTCTAGTAAGGTTCGCAAATTGGGTAAAAGCTTTGCCACACTCATTGCATCTATAAGGTTTCTCTCCAGTATGGATTTTTGTATGCTGAGTAAGATGTGAGTGCTCGGTAAATGCTTTGCCACACTCAATACATTTGAACGGTTTCTCTCCAGTATGAGTTCTCTCATGACCTGAAAGGTGTGAACGTTTGATAAAAGTCTTATCACATTTATTACATTTATAAGGTTTTTCTCCTGTATGAATCCTCTGATGGTCAATAAGGTTTGAACTTTGGATAAAAGCCTTGTCACAGGCCTTACATTTGTATGGTTTCTCTCCAGTGTGTATTTTCTGATGTGTAGTAAGGTTTGAAAATTTGGTAAAAGCTTTGCCACACTCACTACATTTGTAAGGTTTCTCTCCAGTATGAGTTCTCTCATGTCCCCAGAGATTTGAACGTCTGCTAAAAGCCTTATCACACTTT
>NC_043706.1:88522020-88524533 GCF_006229205.1 Suricata suricatta | reverse complement strand
GCATAAAATATATAAAACATATATGATGTCATACTGGTATACTATGGAAGAGTAGGATGAATGTTTTCTCCAATTCTTGCCTTATTTTCTTGGCTTATGCACAATTGATCCTCCCCCTGCCCACATTCTCCCAGCCTGTATTGATAATGAGCTGTAAATCTTGATACTTATTGCCAAATTTTTATTTTTTGAAGAGAAAATAGGCAGCTTCTTATTGGGAAATATTGCTGGATTTAAGTAGAAACAAAGTAAGAAAAATTATTTGTAGTTCTAAAGTAAATCACAATCTATGGTTTATTTTTATGATGTATATTGGTTTAAAATTTGTAATCTTACCCACAACAATGGAATACTGCTTTGAATGACCCAAATAAAATATAATTTTATGCTTCAGTTCATTTAACTTAAAACAACAAATATACTTAACCACCTATTTGTTGAACCTACATGGCAAAAGCATAAAGATGTGTAAAATATTGTTTATAATTATTCAAATATGTCAAATTTCCCTTAAAAGAAATGCTGCAACATTTACTAGAGTTGACCACAAAAATATAATAAAGCATAATTTTTTTTATCATGTCTATCCTTACTGTATTCTGTAGAGACACATCCTCAGCTTCCCTTTTGGAAACACATACTAAATAACTATATACCCAATGACTGGAAGCAAAAGCATGAAGTGAAAACTTTCTAGTAATTCCTGGAAATAGTGTTTGTTCTTAAGCATATCCCATGGTCATAAGCCCTTAAATTTTATTTTGTATTTAGCCTATACAGTATTAACATTATCACCATTGTAGACAGAGTAAATATTTTTAGCTGCTCTCAATGTACTGCCTACTTAAATTGTAAGATTTGTGTGCTCAATGCTAAGAACTTGAGCAAACCAAGATGGGAAAAGTAAATATAATTGCATTAACAAAATCCTTGATAAAAGAACAGATCTGGACAGGAGTTAAAAATAAAGTATCCATTATCTGTCAAAATAGATAACTGAGTCATTATTAAAAGAGAACAAATATTTATGGAATACTTACAAATATATAATCTACTTCTTACAACAATTCTATTCACCATTATAATTGTATCACAGGAGACAAAACTGATGAATGGAGTGGTTGCGTAACTTTCTGTGCTTACATAAATAACAAATTACAAAAGAAAGAAAGAAAAATACAACAACTAAACTAACTTTGCTCTTAAGTTTATGTTATTTCCCCTACATAATGTCTGAACCTTCAAAAATGAAAACTGAGGGAATCACAAATGTTAAACAGTAGTTAAGAACTTACTGTAAATAGAGTTTGTAATATTTGAGAGTCTAATGGTGGTAAAAAAAATCTGATCTAGTGATGATGTGAGATAAAAAAATAAAATAATATAATTTTTTTAGAAAGCAGAATTCAGGCGCGGAGCAGGGGTGAATTCAAATAAGCATACATGAGAAAGAAGACCAGAAGAAGATGGAAAAAAAGGAAGAATGGCTCTTTTCCAGGGACGGTTGACCTTCAGGGATGTGGCCATAGGGTTCTCTCAGGAGGAGTGGGAGTGCCTGGGCCCCGCTCAGAGGGCCTTGTACAGGGACGTGATGCTGAAGACCTACAGGAACCTGGTCTCCCTGGGAAGCCCTTCTGCTGGATTTGCAGTCAAGGAATTATCACCAACAGAGGACATTAATAAAAGAGAGTTTTACCACTTAATGATATTGAAGAGAAATGAAAGCCATGGCATCAAGGATTTTGATCTCAAGGAAGTCTGGGAAAATCTGCACGAGTTTGAGAGTCAGAGGGAGTATGATACAAGAAATGGCAAAGTGCCTTTGACCCGTAACAAAAACCTCACTTGTAGAAGAGACCGGCAGCTTAACCAGTCCTCAGTTACTCTTCCTGAAAAGCAGAGTGCTTCTGTGAGAAAGAATATGTCCCACTATTTCATGGATGATGAGCGATTTATAAGGAATTTGTTAAAACTGGACAATAACAGAAGTGGTGCCAGAAACCAGTACATAAACTGCTTGGAAAATACAATTGGATTAAGTTTGCAGGCACACCTGGCTGAACTGCAGCGATTTCATAGTGAGGAGAAAACGTGTGCATGTAATCCAATGGAGTAGAGTGTCAGCAATGGTTCCTCAGTCTCACCACTTGAAAGAACTCCTCCCAGGACCCAAACCATTTGGAATAAATCTAGAAAGATTTTTAAATATCGTTTGTTACCTGCACAAGACAGGAGAGCATATACCCTAGAGGAAAATCTTACAAATGTAATGACTGTGGGAAGGCTTTCAGCAAAAGCTCAAACCTCATGAGTCATGAGAGAATTCATTCTGGACAGAGACCTTACAAATGTAATGACTGTGGCAAAGCCTTTATGGAGCGCTCACATCTTACTCGACATAAGAAAATCCATACTGGAGAGAAACCTTACAAATGTGATGAGTGTGACAAAGCTTTTGCTGAGCGTTCAGGCCTTACTCAGCATGAGAAAATCCATACTGGAGAGAAACCTTA
>NC_043706.1:88519538-88521920 GCF_006229205.1 Suricata suricatta | reverse complement strand
GGTGACTTGTCACTTCATGGGAGATTTAGATCAGCAGCAGGTACATTATCTACCTGGCTCCAAAACCTTGGAAACAAAACGGACATTACCTGGTTAGCTCCAACCACATCTCATGTGAAAAACTAAGAGTGATACACATTCCCTGAATATCCAACCACCTCCCTAAAATTTCCCCATGCTATGTCAAAGTTACAATATGACTACATTCCTATTCTTCTGTAAGTTATTCCTTTTGCCCTCAGATTATTCTGCTTATTACATACAGCCTTCTTGAATTATCTCCCTGAATTACCCTTGTCCTCTGTCCATAGATGGATTAAGATGTGTGCCAGTTAATCAGCTGCATGGATCACCAAACAGTAAAGAGTAGCAAACAATTCTGGGGTGAGGATGGAGGGCCTGAAACTTCAGTGAAATTTTAACAGAGTAGAAGTTCTCTTAAAGGTCTTCCTGGGTGAGTACAGTGTATAGTTGGAAGGAGATCTTTGTAAGTATGTAATTGTTGGTGACAGATCAAAGAGAGTGCTCCAGTAAAAGTAGATAGCTGTTACATTTGATTTTAGGATTGGTAGGTTCAACTTCTCAAGGATTACAAGTTTTTGGCCTGGACTAAATTTTCCCTGGCAGCTGAGTAACTGAATTGTCATCAGGATTTTCCTTCCTCATTCTGTTCTCACGCAGGTCACCGACTTTTCTAAAACTATGTATGGAATGACTTCATAATATTAACCTCTCTGTTGACTTTTACCTTAGTAAGACTCCACACTTTCTAGAATGCCCCCACTTCATGCACTGCTTCCTTTAAGAACGCGAATTTACCTCTGATTCTATGTGAAGTCATAAGTTTCATATTTGTGTGCCTTTCATTTGCTGAATATACCTCTGTGAACTATACTTATTCATGTTTATGTTTTTCCTTTACCTCAAATATGTTTCCCAACACTAAACCACTTCAATTTGTTTAAATTTAGCTTGAGAACCTATTCTGGGAAGTTTATTCTAAAGGAAAGTTATATTATTTTTAATTTAGTTTTTATAATTCAGAGTTGTCCTGAAATATTCTACATTCTTTCAATTGCCAGTTTATCATATACATGGAAAACTTAAATCTATGGATTGATTGGTGCAGTTTGTAAACACTTGGATCTGGATTATGTAGGAGAAACCTGACATTTTACTTCATTATCAGAACATGTTCATTGCAGTAAGATACTCCTTAATGGACTGTAGGAATACTGATAAAAGCTCTAACTGTTAGACAGTGATATTAGTCACACCCTTTCTTTTATTCTATTTTTCTAAGTACCTTTTTTTTAAATCTGTCTACCTTTTTGTGATACAAAGAACAGAAACCCCCTAGCAGAGTATTAACCAAAACAGGAATTTGTGCCTCACCATCTGGATTAGCTGTTAACGTTGAGAGGAGAAGGGAGGATAGAAGAACCAACCAGAGTTCTTCTGGGGGAGACTCTGGGCCGTTGTGTACCACACAAGAAGTCCTTCCCTCTGTCTTTCCATCTTTCTGTTTCTCTGTCTTTCTCCTACTCTTGTATCTCCCTCTGCTCTGTTTCCTTTCACTGCTTTTCTCTCCTTACTTTTATTCTCAGTGACTAAAGGCAGGTTTTCTTCATATGGAAGGTAACATGGTTTAATTAAGATCTTCCTGTACTTGACACCCAAAAGATTCTAAAATGCATATGTCAAGAAAAGGGATAAAAATGGACTTTTTGGGTCATGTTTGTGAACTCTTCAGTTGAGTGGCTAAAGTTTTGTTAGTACATCCTTATCAGGATTGTGTGTTTGGAAGAGAAAAGAAATAGTTCCTAATGCAACTTCAGGTGCTATTCAGACCCCAAAATCAGATGCCAACTACCCATAAACTTCAGTATCCCCATCCCATGAGTACGTGGAGTTTTGCAAAGTTGATGTTCCAGGAAAGTTGTGGATCTTGATAACTCTAACAGACTTGGCTCATAAATAATGACATTTAAACTTAATTTGCAAAGTTCTAATTAGCTCCATAACACAACTCTTGTTGTAGAGTTCAGCCAGATGGATTGAGATAATAGCAAAATTCCTAATGTAGACTATGCTTACATTTCTTCCACTGACCCCTCCCCACCAATATATTGAGTTTAAGTATAATAAGAAGTGCCTTGCTTTGGGGGAAAAAAAGTGACAATCCCATTATCATGTTGAAATCCTACCTTGGCACTTGAGTATTATAAGAAAGCTGTGAAATCATAGTTTTTTTAAAAGGACATAATAGTCGCAAAAGATTCTATTAAAGTCTTTGAAAATATATTGTTATCTACATGTGTTCCTATAGTGTTACTTTTCATTTCGATTGCAAGTCTGGTTGATAGGAAAGGAAATAGCAAA
>NC_043706.1:88512147-88519438 GCF_006229205.1 Suricata suricatta | reverse complement strand
GTTTAGAGATCATATAAAAAGCTAATAAATAATATTAGAGTGCTATAATACCAAATCACTAGATAAGGTTATATTTTGTTTATTCTTTTAATTAATTTTAAACATGTATACTTGAAAGACAGTAAGAATAAATTTTAAAAATAAAGACTTATCATATGATTTCACCCATGTGGAATTTAAGAAACAAAACAGATGACCATGAGGGAAAAAGAGAGAGGTAAACCACAGGATAGACTCTTTTTTTAAAATGTTTATTTATTTTTGAGAGAGAGTGAGAGAGGAGGAGAGGCAGAGAGAGACACATAGAATTCAAGGCAGGCTCCAGGCTCAGAGCTGTCAGCACAGACCCTGACATGGGGCTTACACTCAGAAATAGTGATATCATGACTTGAGCTGAAGTTGGATGCCTAGCCAACTGGGCCACATCATTGCCCTAATATAATAATATAATATGCCTATAATAATAATAATATGCCCTTAAATTATAGAGAGCCCTGAGCATTGCTGGGCAGGGGGATGGGTTAAATGGGTGATGGAAATTAAGGAGAGCACCTGTTGTGATGAGGCCTGGGTGTTGTATTGAAGTGATGAATCACTAAATTCTACACTGGACACTAGAATTACACTGTATGTTAACTAATTGGACTTTAAATAAAAACTTGGAAGAAAAAAATGGTTTATTAAATAAAATGCCATTTTAGTTTTTTTCAACAGATAAGGGATGTTACTTTTTTATTTTCTTCTATAAACATCATCTTTTTATACATTTATATAATCTACATATATATGCGTATATGAAGACATATTCTTTTCTCTCATTCTGCATTTGGCAATGCAAGCCAGTGACTCTCAACACAATGATTGGGACTCTGATAGAGCAAATAACTAAACCTTAGAAAGAGAGTAAAAGAGGGCTTCTTAGTGGTATGAGGCAATTGTTTTATTTTTATTAAAAATTATATCAAAGTAATATAGAGCTTGTGATACAGAGAAACAGGTTCCTGCTACCTACCTCCTCATCTCTAAGGCCATTCCCCTAAGGCAATAACCTGCAACTGTTTCTAGCTTTTATTTCTTTTTAATAGTTAACCTCTAAAACTATAAAATTTCAATGGAGGTATCTATTGACTCATAATATAAAAAATGAGAGTTTAGTACATTTAAACCTTCTTGAGCTCTCCCTTGTTTCCTTTTTGCAAGCTTGATAGTTACATTATTCTTCGAGTTCTTGTCTTGCAGGGAAAATCTTGCACTTTTTCCCCTTTTTTATTTCTGTTCAGCCATTTATCTCTTTTGGGTTTTTTTTACCTTACTATGTAATATACACATATATATTTGTATTTATATAAGGTATATATATATGCACACATATATACATATATATATACTCTTATTATTTAAAATTGAGAACATGGAACGGATTATTCTTTCATTGTAATTTTATAATAATATTTTTTAAAACAAGTGTCTCTAAAAATATATAGAAAGCCTCTTCCTCCAAATTCAGTTTTCAGAATCACCATAATATGCTTTTGTAGCATTTCTGAATGTTTCATATGTATGTACACAAATAAGTGGATACATTATAATGTAATTAATCAGTTTTGTACAGATAAACTTTTCCTGATATAATCAAAATAAATATAAACAATATAGTTTTGAAACTATATATATTTTGCAAAAAATTCAGGATACAATTTTAGGAGCAGAAATGGTTAGTCAGGCCACATACGCATTTTAAAAATGTTTACAGATACTTTCAAATTGCCCTCTAAAATGTGTGCACCAATTTATAACATCATATCTTATATTCTCTTGTCTTATATGCTATTATTTACCTTTTTCACTTCCAATAAGCAAAACATTTCTTCACATTTGTGTTTCATTTCCCATGTGTTTGTTAGTGAGATTAAATGTGTTTTCATGTGCTGTTTGGCATTCTTTTCTTATGAATTTTCCCTTCATATTACCTGTGTGTATTTGAGTTGTTTAAATTTATGACATATTATTTATTTTTATATTTAAGAATTACTCTCCTGTGTAATACATTGGTTGCAAATAAATTCTGAGTTTGTTCCACAGTATTTTTGCTATGCTGATTTTTAAAAAGTAATTAATTAATTAATTTGAGCGAGGCAGAGAAAGAGAGAGAGAGAGACAGCGAAGGAGAGAGAACCCCGAGCAGGCAGCAAAGGTCAGTTCAAAGCCCAAGGTGGGGCTTGAACTCATGAACCATGAGATCTTGACCTAAACTGAAATCAAAGGTCAGATATTTAACAACTGAGGCACCCAGGTGCCACTACCATGCAGCTTTTCAGAAATTTGTTGGATCATTTCAGTCTTTCTTTCCAAATATTGTTTTGATTCATTTTAGAAATACTTTATAAATTATTTTGCTTTTTTTAGGTGGATTCTTTCATACTATTCCAGGGTTTTCATTTAATTATTTTAACATTTTAATTCCATTAAGAAAAACAAAAACAAACTGATGATTACCAGAGAGGAGGTGGGGAGGGGAGGAAATAGGTGATGGAAATTAAGGATAGCACTTGTCATGATGAGCACTGAGTAATGTATAGAATTGTTGAATCACTATACAGGTACACCTGAAACGAATATAACACTGTTTGTTAACTATACTGGAATTAAATTAAAATCTTGATTAAAAGCTTTAATTTCATCAGAATTTTTAATATATTTTCTTTTCTTATGTTTCCTTCCAGGATTTTTTTCAAATTTATATTCTCTAACTTGACTATAGAGTTCTTCAAAATGTCAGAATCTTCACAAAACCCCCATAAGATAATTGATGCTATTTTAGTTTATTTTTATCTACTCATCTTTAAGAGTACAGACTTCATTGGGACTTTATTTTCAATAGAAGAGTTTTTGTGAATTATTTTTGTTTCCTGTGAAGCATATTTTTGTCTATGTCCAGTATGTTTTCACAGTGATAACCATACCTCAATTTTCTTTTGTCAGCCTGCCTTTTCCTGATTCTACACATTTTCATTATGAATCAAGCTGCTCTGCCATCTCCTTCTGAGTTTATTCATATTCTTGTAGTGACTTTCCTTTTTGTTTATGTAAACCAATTTGGATCAGTTTCATATAAAGAACCCTAACATAGAGTTCCTTTCTTTCACCAACCGCTGTTAAAATATCAAATCTTAAACTAGAAATTTCTTTGTCATTCTCCTGTCTGTGAGGCATCATGAAAGTCCAGTGTTTCATGATACCTCTATTAATGCGAGTTACTGATTGGAGTGGGAGGTTGCAAGTTTTTTTTTTTCTGGAAATGACCATTGGACTCCAATAGATTAACAATTTAAGTTGAGTTGTACTAATCTATAAGAGATATTTGGTTATTTGTGTGGCTGCCTCAGAGCTGGAGTTAGTACTATTTAGATTCATTCCTCATGTTAGGAGAAATTAATGTAGAAGACTACTGGATTATATTTGATTTTGAGATATTTATGAACAGAAAGTCCATTCGCATCTATTTTCAGTATACCAATGTAAAATATTCCCTCAATCAAGCCACTGGAGGAAAAAAAAAGTAGCAATTCTCAGGGAAACAGTTTTAACATCCTGACCTGAAACTAAACCGTGAATAGCAAATCTTTAAATTAAATATGTTAATACTTACCTATTTTTATCTCCTTTTTATCTACTTTAACATGTACATTGTATTCTGATTCAGACCTCAAACTCAAATTTTAGTGAAAAAATAAATATTAACTACTTTTCCTTCTGAGGGAGCCGTTTATATCCAGTTCAAAGTTTGTCATTCCAGATAACAATACCTGTCAAACATTGACAACAGAGCCCCCACATATTACCTCCAACCTTAGATGAGAATTATTCAGTTGTTATATGAATGCAAAACTACATAGTTCTATCCTAGAAAACTTTCCCTAGGTTCTCGATTTTTGAGACAATGAAAGTAAACATTTAATGTTTATTGAGCAGAATTTATGAAGCTGTCAGTGAACTGACACATGGCAATAAAACGTATTGTGGCTGGAGTCTAGATAATCTGCAGCTGAATGAATTACACTAATTCTGGTGCTTGCATATTCATGCTATGGAAATAGTTCTTGTAACAGATTTCTTCATTGTCTGCAGGTGCCACAGCATGGTTAGAAGTAAAGTTAATTGCACTCTAGGACGTGTGGGAATTCACACGTCCATAGAGTTGGCTTGTTTTCTGAAAGAGTATTCATGATTTGTGTAAGGAAGCCAAAACACCCATAATTAAATTATCACAACTGCAAACACTTAACTTTTGAAAAGACATTAGCAATAGAAACAGGAATTTCTTACTATCGTGTTAATATCAGAATTGTGTCTTCATCTATTTCCAAATAACACACACGCTTAGGTTCCAAGTTTAATGTCACTTGATAGAATGAAAGTGCTGGGTGTGTCACTCTAGTCAAGCTACATACTAGCTTCTCTACCTCCTAGCTAAATGAGATTACCTCCTTCTGTAAGCTTTATCAGAAGAGATGTTTTCCCTTATGGGGCACATTAAAGACCCAGTATACCCAGCTGCATTGCAGGAGTCAGTTCAAAAAATGTGCCAGTTCTCTGGGTTTTGCATTGGTTAATGATTAGACAATTGCCAATCTTTTTGTTCTTTTTGAAGATTTTTTAAATTCAGATTGCTTTCATGTATTAATGGTTCTGTTTTCATCCAAGCCACTTGTTACAGCTTTCTTTCCCTTACGTGATTATTTTCTTAGAAAGATTCTGACTTTTGCTCTTCTGTTTAATAACAGCAAATATTTTGAGAAATCTAGTGGTACCTTGACATATTAGATATAGGGAAACAAATATAAAATAAGACTTTTTGTAATATTATTAATAGAAAAATGTTATTAAAATGCATACAAATTGTGTATAATGATTTATAAAGAGAAAATTCAGTAGCTTATGCCATCTTAGGAAATAAAATCAGGTTTTCAGGGGGGAAAAAGTTTGCAGTAGGGTTAAATTTTGAAGGGGAAAGGGAATTAGCTCCCACATAAATAAATGAGATGTATTTACCACAGTGATAGCACTGTTACAATGAAGGAGATTTAACATGGTGGGTTATGGGAGAGTGTAGTGCTGGTGAGCCCTGTATCTAGAGTTCAAGCAGGGAATGACACAGGAGAGAAACCAGAATAAATAATAGGCCGTAAGTCTCAGGCCAATGCATTTGAAAGGGATGAAAACAATGATTTTGAAGGGTTCTAAAAGAGAAATCTGCAAGTTTCTTAAATCTACAAATCTTTCTGACAATCAATACTAGAGCCAGATAGATGTATAAAGAGAAAAGATTTAACATCCTACATGTTTTGATCGCAACATCAAGGTGAAAATTTGTCTGGTTACTGTTTTAGTTTCTGGTGAAAATGCATTTTGCATATTGTGGTGCAATATACGTATTTAATATCAGTAACAATTATTGATGCAAAATATTAATATAATCAATAACCTTATAGCAGTTTTCTTTTTTGCTGAGTGTGCCTCAATTTTTATTTAACATCCTGAGTTATAAAAGAAAATTTTGTATTGTCTTTCAAAATAATTTAAATGTGTAGATTATGTGAATAAGGAAATATTGCTTGCAAAACCACTTCACCATAAAGTAGAACTTGCTAGTACAGCCATCAATTCAGTTTTCAATTTAAATTTTCAATTTTTAATAAAAATTTTTCAGATGAAGAAAGTAATATAAAAATATTGTAGAATATATGGAAAATAAATATGATTTGATAATAACTAAAATTGCCTTCCCTGATATCTTACCCTTCTGATGTCTCATATTTGTTGGGTCTGGATTCTAGAAGACCCTTTCAAATACCTATGATACTATCCTTATGTTTATTATACAGTTTACTAGGCAATGCTGTATATTTAAAAATGAGTTGATGGAGGAGCACAATCACTGAGAATATAAACATAAATAAATATGTTAAAATGATATGTAACAACTATACATATTATAATACAAATATACTTGTTCATACCAACACATATTAAATATACTTAAATACTTTTATACATTTTCAAAATGAAAGTTAATCTTGAATGTATTTTGTGTGACACAGAACTCATAGTAACAAAGAAGTTATAGATTTTAATACTTTTAAAACTTACATTTAAATATATTTAAATCTTTTAAACTTATATTTAAAAAATCAAAAACTTCTTTGTTTAAATACAAGTAACATTTTCTCTAGGATGTTATGTTACCTCTGAGTGTACTGGAGAAGATTCTTATTCACTAATGTTATAGAGAGATTCTAACTACATGATTTGTTCAGAAGAAATGTTTTTAAACTATAGTTAATATATAAACAAGACATACAAAAATATTTTGCCAGGTTTCTTCCTCTCATAGATTAGTTGGGTTACTGCAATATTACATACCATTGATTTTCAACATAAAATCAAAGCAAAATATATATCATATATTTATAGTAATATGTCACTATAATACATATCCATGACTAATTTTAAATATTTCCAAAATTTTTTCCAAAATTTCATTCCATCCTTCTAGAGACAGTTTATTTGATTCCTAAAGCTTTTTTCGTTGAGTTATTAACCTCCCAAAATCTCTGAAGCAATAAACTGAATACATTAAAAATTTTTTGAACAATATTCCTTGAAATACCTGTATTTGGTAGTTACTCTAAAGTTCTAAACACACAGACCAAGAAACCAAAAGATGCTCAGATAAATCACTGAACTGTTTTAGGAAGGGTAACCTTTATTTCATTTTATATTTATAGACCCATTTTTTTATTCTACATATATTCCTTAAGTATTACCAACATTTGCCAGGAACTCATGTAGACACTTGGGATATATCAATAAAAAAGAAAGAAAAAGGACAGAGACCTACCATTTCTGAAAGTTTGATCTCAAATTTGTATAACTCCCTTACACTTATATAAGAGATTTGTGTGTAACTACTCACTATAATTTAAAGAGCATCTTAGATATTTATTGTTCACTTGGCTCTTATAATACTTTGTTTGTTTAAAGCACCATGGTTTCTAAACAGGCCATAATGTCATTACAACATCAATTTTACTTTCTAACTACAAAGCCATATATCTCCTTTGGACTTTTTCTAATTTAATACAGGCACTTTAATTTTATCACATTATTTTCATAATTAACTTTTATTGAGTTCAGTTTCATCATGTTACTTAACGTTGTTTAATTAAAATATTTGTTTGACTCATTAAAACAAATTAGAGATAGGCAATTAAAATGTTCATTTTATTCG
>NC_043706.1:88509620-88512047 GCF_006229205.1 Suricata suricatta | reverse complement strand
AATTGGGAGACACTTTTCCATGAATCTCTTATGTTTCAGCAAATCTTTCAAGCCAAGTTAGTGTCTTTGCTCTTTGTTCCTAACTATCTTTTCAAGAATGTTTGTATGGAAAATAGCCTTGGAAAAATAAAGATAGCGTTTCCCAGCAGAGCATGAGGGAAGATTACCTACAACATTTAACACAGAGATAGTATCTGCTCCAGTGTAAAGGTCACCCATACTTACTGAGGAGTAGAAAATATTTGCGTTCCAAATATAAAGTCAAATTTTCTCTTATAAAGCAACTCATTGCATTTATAAGTAACCACCTAGGTCCACCCGTGGACTAAGACAAGGGGACCTTATACATATGAAATAAAAGTGATAGGAATTAAAATTAGAGGAATTTAACTTCCACTGTTTGTAAATGCTATAATTGCCTATATAGAAAATCTCAAAGGATGTACAAATGATTAAAGTGAGTAAGGCAGCACAACAGATGTGTAAAACACAAGACCGGTTCAAGAAAATAGTTATATATTTATATACCAACAACAAAATCATCCATAGGTAGAGTGACCATGTGATTTATTAAACAAATAGGGGAATTCTGAAGAGTGAACATAGAAAGTACTTAACAATTAATAATAAACAACCAAGATGGATCCCAGAAAATCAAGAGAGATGAAACTTCTAACTAAAAAAGGTTGGACATGGAAGCAAGGTAAGCAGTTAAGTTGGTATTAAAATAATAGAGATACTAGGGAGCCTCAGTGGCTCAGTCAGTTAAGCATTTGACTCTTGATTTTTGCTCAGGTCATGATCACGCAGTTTGTAAGATCAAGCCCCAACTCTGTGCTAGCAGCACAGAACTGCTTGGGATTCTCTGTATCCCTCTCTGTCTTTATCTCTCTCTCTCAAAATAAATAAATAAACATTGAAAAAATAAGAGATGACTTGGACCAAGGTGGTAGGATTGCTGTTGGTTAGAAGTAGTAAGATACAGAATACACTTTGAAAATGGGGCAAGCATATTAGAAACAGATATATTTTGAAAAATGGAAGAAAAAATTAAAGACAGTGAAAAGACACTAAAAATGTGAGCAGTATTTGTCACACATAAAAGCAAATGGTTTTTATCCAAATGTATAAATATTTCTAAATAAATTTAAAGTGACAAAACACAACCAAGAAAAGAGAAATGGCTATTATACAAAAGAAAACATGACAAACAATTTGTTGTGAAATTTTAAGATCTACTCTCTTAGCAACTTTTCAATGCATTATTATTAACTATTATATATTACAGTTTTTTATAAAATATTTATGTGAAATGTTTTACATGAAAACATATTCAACCTCACTAGTAGTGAGGGATGTATTTATAATAGACTGAGATGGATTCTACCACTCTACATGAGATTTAGATTAGCCCTATCTTCATAAAAAAATGGAAGTTCAAAATATACGAAACAGTGGCATTATTGTTACAACAGGCTGTATTACAGTCAGAGCTGTAATTCCTGAGAAAATGGAAACAACAAATAAATCCTATGATTTTCCTCCTTTTCACCCAGAGGTGTTTCCCAAGCACCAGAAGAAAGAGAGGATCCACGTGACCTGCGGTGTTCTTGCTGAGCTGTGAGGACAGAACCATGAGTTCCCAGACATGGGGGCACCTGGCCTTGTATGGGACAGAATAATTAGAGGAGAAGGAGCTAGAAGTACAGTTTCAGAAACTGACTAGGAATTCCCATAAGTCTTGGACTAAATTCTAATCTGCACATAGAGCTACTAACCTGGATGAACATTAAATTCACAGGAACAAAATAAGAATGATGGTCGAATTCTTAAATTCAAAAAGTAAAGGCCAGTAGGTATTGGCGTGGCATCTTTACAGCACTGGAGGGGATCCTGTCAACCTAGAACTCTAAATGAACACTCACCCACACACACAAACATATACCTGATTAGGTGTAAGAGTCAAAAACTAAAACAATTACTTAATTAACAGATGCATGGGTTAAAAACTGTGGAACATCCCTATAATGGAATAATACTCACCCATGAAAAGGAACAAACTAACTGGTACATTCAACAGTATGAATCATTCTAAAAATCCTTATATTGAGTAAAACAAGCCAAGCAAATAACAGTATCTGTATATAATTATGTATCAAATTCAAGAAAATTCAGACTAACATGTAGAGATATGTGATTCAGAGATTATCTGAGAGCAGTGCAAGGATTCAAAGAAGGCACAGGAAATTTTTGAAGAATGATGGACATGTTTACTACATTGAAGTAACAGTTTCACATGTCTATTGGTAGCTAAAACTTGTCATATCATGCAATTTAAATAAATGTAGTTTTTTATACTTCAATTAAATTTAAATAAAGTCCATCACCTGAAGAATGGATCAAGATGTGAAATATATATATATATAT
>NC_043706.1:88470420-88509520 GCF_006229205.1 Suricata suricatta | reverse complement strand
CCTAGAGAAAAATAACTTGAAGAGATATAGTAGCAAAATTCTTTTGTAACTCCTTCTTATAAATATAATGCTGAACAAATTATGTATTTTAAGCAAATTATTTAAGCAAATGCTATATTTACTTCAATCTTTCTCCTCTGTCTCATAATAATGAAATTAATAACTGGAGCTAGTTTTTCCACATGTTGTGAGATCTTGGCTGAATCTCTCCTGAGATCCAGAAAGCTCAGTACCGGGAAGTTTTCAGACTTTTTGGAAAGAAGTAAATTTTGTGCAGATATGCATGGAAGCAAGAAATTGAGAGATATGAAAAACTTAAAGAATAATATGAAATGTGATCCCAATACTGGCTTCTTAGTCAGGAAATGAGAGCAAAAAAAAAAAAAAAGGGAATTATAAAGAAATAACTATGTCTTATTCAGAAAATTAGTCAGGAATATATGACATTTAAGGTACAAATAATGATGCATTATAGTCATATGACAATATGTGATATATATTTGAGAGGTTTTTTTTTCCAGATTTGTTTTAGAATATAGCATGGATCAGTCGAAGTGGAAACTAAATGGAAATGAATGGTGTTTGGCACATCTAAGATTTTGCATCATTTAGAACTCTCAGAAAACCAACTTTTTCTGCAGGATAAGAGCTTTTTTCTCTAAGAGCACCAGAGAAGCAGTAACAAAGAACTGAACAGTTCATGCAGCTAGAGTGAAAACTATAAGCTTTCAAGAAAGCTTTGAATCAGGAACAAGCCCAGAGCAACATAGCAGAGGAAGATGGGACTAGCCTTATTTATAAGCACAGGTATCTGAGACAATCTCAGAAATATTGTTCATGGTCATTGGAGGACGATGGAATCTTGAATACACATATGGAAGCAATGAGCTAAAAAATGTTCTCTTTGGGCATATAATTTTTTTGTTACTTTAGTATGTTCAACATATTAGACTAGTCTAAGTAACTATTCTTATTTTTGATTCAAAGGTTTTTCACACTCTAGTACTGTTCAATGGACTTAAGGTGGGAAATGAAGTATGGCCTGCTCTGTCTTCCATAGAGATTTCTTTTTATTGACTAGTCACACTTTCAGTCCTCTCTGTTGATCACAACTTTTCTGGCTAATAACTGACTGGTTGCTAATTTAGACAATTCACTCTCCTCTGCTGGGGGACTTCTCTGGTTTCAGCACAGAAAGTATTGCAACCTGGAAATACTCTCATTCTTGGGAAAACTGAGAGAAACACCCTTTACTGTAAATATCTGGAGCTAAGGCTTTGGTGACAGAGTATTAAACCTTTTCCTTCAGATTTTTTTGCCATGTGGTCAGCCCTCCAGGTTATTTACCTGACCCATAGGAAACTCACACATTTTTGCTTTGCCACAGTGTGTGAGTTTTATTAATGTCACTTGCTTCATTTCTTTGCCCTCTTTTGCTCTGATCTCTAAAACTTAGTTCCAATTCTCTTTTCTTATATGGAGAGACTCAGACCCGGGAGAGCTACCAAACAGAGGAGCAACCTGAGAACGGGAGAATGGAATGCCAATTAGCCATTTGTGAAACCATCTCCAATGCCTGCCATCTCAGAACCTCTTCCTTCACCTCACTTTAGGAAATGATTAACCAGTTTTTTTCTTCCAAGAAAGAGAGAAAAGAAAACTGTAAAAAACGTTTACAAGTTTGTCACCATTTCCAAAATTACTATCAGAATTTACGTTGCTGCAGTTGCTAATACTTTCATGTTAGTCTGCTGCTTCATTAACACAGCTACTAACAATAATATGCCACCGTTGATAATACTGTTTCAGAAGGTGCCTGCAGAAAAAGACAAGAAGAAAATGTTTACTTTCTAGATGTTCCACACACTGGGAAGAATAATTGAGCTACAGTTGTTGATGAATTGGTGGAGGCTGGGTGTGGGCTGGTAAAGGACTCTGAGGTTCTTTGGTAGCTTCAAATTGGTGGTGGTCGTGCCAAAAACTCATCTGGAGGCTCGTCTCCAGCAATCTCCGAAACTCACAAAAAGGATTTTTCAGAATCCTGAGTAAGCGCAGGTTTGGTGCAGTCCTGGGTGAGGGGAGCATTAGCTACTATGAGAAAGGCCAAAAGTTCTGAAAAGATTGTCCCCTGCTACATTTCCTTAAAATATGCAGGAGTAGGATAGAGTTACATACATGATCTCCAAAGACAACATTAAATAAGAAATGTGATTATAGAACAGGAACAGGGAAATAAAGCTAGGAATATGTGCTACACCCAGAACTACAGCTGTAGTACGAGCAGAACACGGGGGACTACTCCAAGACCGAAGGACACAGTACTCACCTATGACTGAGGCTTAACCAGAACAACGCACAACTTTGCAGCTTCGCTCTTAACCAAACTAACAAGCAGAAAGCAATAAGTAAAAATGAAACATTGCAATGGAGAGTTACAGACTGCACAAAGGGAGATCTTTATGAAGAGTGAAGCAGGAATTGAGAAAAATCCTCTGGCCAACTCGTCTCCACTCTCACACAAGGTATTATTACTTAAAGAATTTGAAACTAGTGAAAGAGTCCTAATACAAATAGGTTATTTTTGTTAACAGGCACACATAAAATGATATTAAATACCAAGAAACCTAATGGTTACCATGAAAATCACAGTATATTTTTATATAATATATAAAATGTAAGTAATTAGATGTATATTAAAATATGCTACTATTAATGATTAGATGCAACATAATTTTAATAAGCAGTAAGAAATTGAAGACCATCTGGACAGCTTAGTCCACTAAGCATCCCTTGATTTCAGCTCAGGTTATGATTTTCTGGTCGTAAGATGAAGCCCTGAGTCAGGTTCAATGCTCAGCATGGAGCCTGCCTGAGATTCCCTCTCTCCTTCCTCTCTGCCCCTCCTCTGCTCCTCTCTATAAATAAGTAAATAAATAAAAATTTAAAGCTACCAACAAGGATTGATGTTATGCATGTATTTTTATACATAAATTGATGGCATATTTCTTTGACTTGACTATAAAAACACAATATTGAAAAAAGTGATAAAAAACTTACACCAACTCCTAAAGAATGGATGGATATATATCCAACTTCAAAAGTTCCACTGTAACCTAAAGAAATTTATTCAAATAAATAAATATCTAAATTATTCAAAAATTATGATAGCCTTTCAACCTTTCTATTTTGCATTCTTAAGATATATTGAATTTAGTATTATATGTTTTTAACAATTTTAGCCTTTAACACTTTCCTCTTTCCACATTTATCCTTTATTATTACATATCAGAGATGTAATAGTGATAAAAATGTCTATGATAATGATAAGGGGAATAATAATTAACATGTTTTAACTTCTTATATTGTGCTCAGTAGAAACTGACTTGCTTCACATTTTTAATTTCATTCCCACAAAACTCCCTAACCTCAGAACTCGATATAATCCTCACTGGGTAGGTGAAGAAACTTACCTGAAGTAATGGAAATAGAGAAGTTGGAATCAAGATTTTAAAAAAGCATTCTGAAGGGCTCCTGGGTGGCTTAGTCAGTTAAGTGGTCGACTTCGGCTCAGATCATGATCTCACAGTCTGTAGGTTCAAGCCCTGTGTCTGGCTC
Organism: Suricata suricatta; assembly: GCF_006229205.1. Classification (NCBI taxonomy): domain Eukaryota; kingdom Metazoa; phylum Chordata; class Mammalia; order Carnivora; family Herpestidae; genus Suricata; species Suricata suricatta. Next base: position 88,505,905 of record NC_043706.1, on the reverse strand, counting down.
TGTGCTGACAGCTCAGAGCCTGGGGCCTGCTTCAGATTGTGTCTCCCTCTCTCTCTGCCCCTCCTCTGTCTCTGCCCCTCCTCTGCTCACTCTCTGTCTCTCTCTCTCAAAACAATATAAAAGACATAAACATTTTTTTATAAAAAGCATTCTAAGTACATCCTTTTAAATACTGACTTTCTTTAATCCCTGTGAATAAAAAGCAGAAAAGATTCTAAAAAATCTAGGCTTCCATCTTCATTTAATTATTTTAAACTAGGTCTGTTTTCCTCAATGTAAGATGAGCTATATAACTACAACTGTTTTTTTTTTTCCAGAACAACTATAAGAAGTAACTGAAGTGATTGCTAGAGAAGGTGCTTTATAAGCCAGTAATTAGTATACATATGAGTTTTTACCCACTTATTATATGATACCAAGTTGTTCTACTTTGTTTTGGTTGGGTTATCAATTCTGGTTGCCTCAACTCCTAGAGAATTATAATAATAATTAGAACTTTTAAAATATTTTGTGGAATTTAATATTTTATTTTTTAAATAAAAATTACCTTTGATTTTCCAATTGTATGTCTGTTAAACTGATTGCTCATATTTACCTGCTTATTCCACTCATTGTTATATCCTTTTTAAAAATTTTAATTTATTTAAATTCAAGATAGTTATCATACCCTGCAGTATTGGTGTCAGGATTAGAACCCAGTGATTCATCACTTACATATCTTATTGTTATATTTAATTATTTTAAAATTAGAAAAAGAAGAATTCAGATGTAATGAAGGGGCATTACTTCTTATGTATTTTTTTTTAATTTTTTTTTGCATTTATTTATTATTGAGAGACAGAGCATGAGCTGGGGAGGGGCAGAGAAAGGGGGAGACACAGAATCCGAGGCAGGCTCCATGCTCCGAGCTGTCAGCACAGAGCCCTATGCAGGGCTCGAACTCACAAACCGCGAGATCATAACCTGAGGCAAAGTTGGACACTTAGGCAACTGAGCCACCCAGGCGCCCCAACTTCTTATGTATTCTAATGATTGATTTAAAAAGGGTACAGTTAAAAATAAATTGACTGATTCCTATTCATTAATGATTGAAAGAAAATTACAATGATGAGCTCTTTATTATTCATAAATGTCTGTAGCTATGGTGACAAAAATGTATCAGTTTAAAATGCAATTAAATGTAAACACATTGCATTTTATACTTCACAGTTTTCTAATTTGTATTAGTAATTTTATGGGATTTTGTCATTTGAGCCCGTTGGATAGTTCAAAATTTGACTTGTATTCTGCTTTCCTCTCCCTACTAGCCAATTTTATCAGAGCGCATATAACAAAACATAAAACTGTAAAGTCATATACAAGATTAACTAAAGATTTTGCTATTAATTAAGAAGAAGGGCAAGATTATATATAAATATTTGTGAGTGATTCTGCCTCAGAAAATTCTACCCTGTAACCATAGAAAAGACCTCACAGATCACAAAGAATGGCAGAGAGGGAAGGTTGAAATTTCCTCACTTGAGCCACCAAAGCAACCCTGGGACTACCTATTTCCAGATCGCTTGCTCTATAAGTAATACACATTCATTCATTTTAAAACACTCTTTGGGTATTTGTTTTTTTCTAAGTGAAAAAATCTCTAACTCATGCTTTCTTTTTCTCATCCTTTAATAATTCTCCACTGATAAATATTTACTGGTAAATATTACCAAATATTTACTCTTTTTCAACTTTGTGTGAATTACATTCCTTCCCTTTGAAGTCCCAGACTCCTACTCCCTTTTCCTTGGTTCAGAATGGCATATATACCTCATTTTTTGGAATCCACATGTCTGTGTGGATTCTCTGTATGTATGCTATTAAATTTCATTTCCTCTTGTTAATCTGTCTTATGTCAATTTGATTCTGATCCAGCTAGAAGTGACTTTGAGAGGAATTCTTGCTCCCCAGCACCTCCAAAAGAAGTGTGTAAAAGTATGGAGTTATGGAAATGGGTCTGGCATGAAGCTTTCAGTATAACACTTAGCACCATAGGAATGTTTGCTAATTAATGAAATATCATATTTCTAATGGACAAAACCTTTGAGATATATTAGAAATGTCCAAAATGAAGACTGCATTGGGATGACAGAGAAGGAGGAAAAACCTGGGAAGGTGTGATGTCACAGGAATTAGCTCAAGGAGGAAGTATTCATCTATTGATTATTTTTGACATTAGTATAAGGACAAAAACTGTCAACACATTATGGAAACATATCATTATTAGCCTACCTTGTGAGAACCATTTCTGTAGAGTAGTATAGTCAGAATCCAGATCAGAATGGTTTGAGAGAAAACTGAAAAAAAAATCTATGTGTGTGCAAAGTGTAGAAAAATATATACAGTGTATTTCTGAAAGGAAAATATAAGATAAGATGACATTACTAGGGAACTTAGAATACTGTAAGATTTATTTAGTGAATTTATGTTTTATTTTTCTTTTTTAAAAAGAGAAAAACTACAGCAACATCCTGTGCTGCTCAGATGACAGTACATTAGGAGAATTTGTAGATACAGGAGAAAAGAAGGACCATTCATCTTATAATCTCTTTGAATGTTGGGATAGTGCAGCGGGATCCAGTGAAGAGGGGAGGGATTGACAGGAAGAGAAAAGTTTTCTCCATTTAAACTAGCAATGAGTACATATGCAGGTACGGCTTTTGTTTGTGTGCTTGTTTATTTAGATTTGGAGACAACATTTAGAGAGCTCTGTTTCTTCAGTGTTGAAACTCAATCACTAAAAGTGAAAGAGTTGGAAGGGGTGCAGATACTTTTAAGAATAGAGGATAAAGCATATAATTGCTACTACAGGGAAGGTGTAGTGCCATGTGTTGAGCGCCAGACTGAGCTTTCTTAAGATGAATTTGTAGAGGTATTAATTTATTTTACTTTGTGGTTTTCCCCAGCAGAGGTCAGCAGACACGTAATGATGAACAACATAGGAAAGAAGTGGAAACTGGATGAAGATGAGGAGGAGGAGGAGGATGTGGAGGAGGAGGAGGAGGAGAAGCCAGCACATCAGCATTTTGCCTGATCCATTTACTTTTTCTGATATTATCAAGTAGATAGTTTTATTATTTTCATAACAGATAAGGGAGAAAAGGGCATAAAGAGGTCAAATAAACGGACCAAGTTTTCAGAGTGAATAAGTGCCCGAATCTGACTTGAACCTTCCACTGTCTAATGCAAGAGCCAGTTTAACCACTAGGCATTATTGTAATCTATAAAAGCAAAAACATGCATTGTCTGTCAATGTAGGACCCATTTTTCTGATGCTAGACAGATTTTTGCCACTTGAAACAAAATTAATGTAAACACCTAGTCAGTACTGAGCAGCGTGCAAAGAGTTAATAGAAGAGTATGTAATATTGGTTTGAGAAGAAATAATTCTAAAGAATTAAAGAATAAAATGCATTTACCCTTTAGAAATACATTCTTAGTGGGATGGTTAAAAATCTGACTTTTAGCCTACTTCTAAACACCCCAGGTTATAAAATACTAATGTTACAAAGTAAGTGGAGCTCATCTCTAATGAGTAGATGTCAATAGATTAGCATATTAAGTATGGGATGACAGCGTGATTGCAACAAACATCTGTAAAACCTTTGCTTTTCATCCACATTAATTTGCTAAATGACTGCCATGCAAATAGCCCCAAACCATAAGTAAAAAAGACATTCTGGAATTATTAGTAAATTAGTCCTTGGTTACCTGATTAAAAATCAAAAAAGAAATTATGTGTGTTGATGCATAACTTACTGTACTAAAATGTAATGAGGAGGTATAGGTTAGTGGAAACCAAGGCACTTTTGTGTCCAAAGAGGATTTCCAAGAATGATTGCATGCTGGGTTTAGTGGTTACTGTTGGCTATTTAAAAAGAGATTGATGTGTTCGCTCCGTCGTAAAAAATGTTTCACATACTGTGACACAGTAGTTACCTTCAAGTTTCTGCCTATGGATATGAATCTGTATATTGATATTGCTGCATTGTACTGAGTTTATACAGGCCCCATAGTTATTGCAGCCGTATTGCTGAGAAGTTGATGTCCAAAAGCAGGAAATAAAAGGGAAAAATATAGGAGACTGGCTAAATAAATGCCTATTAACTCTATTTCTATGCATCACACATGCTTGTCAAATATTTTTTAAAAATACAACATATAGATTTAAAAGTTCGGGAGCCTTCCTTCACTTTCAACCAGTGATTTTTGTGAAAGTGTAGTCGTGTTTCATGTACTCTATTAAAAGGAAATTTCATTAAGGCAAACATTTTATTATTTTGGGTAGAGTTTAGTGTTTGATGACTTGTTCGCTAAATTTAGAACTTTTAAAATTAGTCTGGATGGGAGAAAAAAAAACCAAAATATTAAATACAAAAGTTCAGGATCATTTATTATCTCAAGTTGGTCCTAAAATAAACAGAATGCATAGTGTATGGAAATGACAATATTAATAACAACCATTAGTCACAGTGTGGTCATTGTGATAATAAATTCTTATCTCATTTAATCTTCCAAAAAGAAGAACACATTATGATTTTCTCATTTCACCGAGGGGAAACTACTTTTTGAGGGTGTAACTTTCTGACATCATGAAAAAAAGATATTCAGACTTGCTTTAGATCTAACTCTAATAAAAACACTTTTAATTACTCCACAATATTGTTTCAAGTCAAATACCTGTTTAACCAATCCCTTGCTCCTTCTTATCCCCAGGTGCCTGTACTCAACACACCAAGACTTTCCAATTCACTGATTTTCTCATTATTCTCACATATACATACTTTGACTAATGCTTCCTCTTACTTGACAGACACTTGTACTATGTTAAGACTCACCCTTTTTCATCCTAAGAGGCTCTTCTCATGTGTTTTCAGAAAACAAAACACAATCAACTAAATTAAATGATCTTTCATGAGTAAGATGGTGATCCCCTCTTACTCCCACTACTCTCCTATTACATGTCACAATGGCTTACATTCACTTATCAGTCTGCTCATAGACAAGTAAGATCATGGATGCACAGAGATAAGACCTTTACATCTGGTGTCCTTAGCACTTGTATTCTCCCTACATATTGTAAATTCTCAATATTGGTTTGGTGAATGAATGAATAAGTTATCTTGGTTAATCTACTATTTTTGATAATATCTTTGTTATACTGCTGGAAATTAAGACAAGGTACTTAAAATATTTTCTTGTATCTTAAAGCAAGCTCATATTGACTTGCTATTGGCTTTATCAAATATAAATGGTCATGTAATCTATTTTACTTAAGTCTCTGTCCGAGAGTGCTTAACTGATAGTGAACCATCTTAAAGATATTTGATTGGTCAGATGAGTAAAATGTAAACATCATAATGAGAATTATTAAAACTGTCATAAATTAAGCCTGATAAAATCATGTCTTTAATCGTATTTGTAAGCAGAAAGATTAATGATAAATTATAGAACTAGGTATTAAAAGATACCAGTAATAGAGAAAAAGAATGGATTTCTACAGGTGGTTGATTTTTAAATTAAATTGTGATAAGAAGATAATCAACATATATGTGTATTTGGTAAATATTCTTTTAAATATATATTGGATTAAACAACATGGATTTCTAGTATATTCTGCTGTTAGTAAGGAATGGGGAATGAGAAGTGGAAACAGTAAATATCTCCAATAGTTCTGAAAAATAAAGGAATAGAAATTAATAGTAGTTACACCATAGATCAGGTACAAAGCTGCTCTAATAATGTAAGACAAGGGACCAACTAAATCAAGAAAAAAGCTGAAAGCATAGGTCAATCTATTTAATTCTTAAAGAAAAAAAAACTCTTCTAACTTTCATAGCTTATTATAGAGGGTAATCCAAAAGGTACACTGAAGGTTCTTTTAATGGATCCAGATGAAGTCAATACTTAATAACAGCTGCACACTGGGCACTGATATTTGAATAATACATTATGTGGGTTTCATGAAACTAATACCTGTGAGAAAGAACTAAGATTAAAAAATTATGTTGTCACTTCCAGTTAAATGTGGCTAAATATACCAGTAATTGTTCTAAAGAAAATAGAGTTTTTAAATGACAAATTGCACATATTATATCTATCTCTTTGCACACTTTATATCTAGTCAAACTATGAGGTTAGTACAATCTGTAGATCTCCAAATTTGCAAAGAATATCATAAATGACTGAGATCAGGCAGAAGTCAATGCGTATTGAGGTGGAGAGAAAGATGAAGGGAGACCTGAGAGCAAAAAGGAATCAGGAAGAGCAGAGCTCATAAAAAACCAGCAGAAAAACATTTCCTTTTTTCTTGTTTACCTATTTATTAATTTGAGGCTAAGGGAGGATAGGGACGGGCAGAAGGAGAGAAAGACTCTCAAGCAGGCTCTGCTCTAGGTCTGGAGCCTCATGCAAGGCTCAATCTCATGATCCTGGGATCATGACCTGAGCCAAAATCAAGAGTTGGATGCTTAACCAACTAAGCCACCCAGGCACCCCAGAAAAACAATTTTAGAAAGAGAAGTAGAACATGAGGTACAAATATTATTTCCCTTATATGTCACAAAAGGAGCTTGAGTAAGGAGCTGATGGAGTAGATTTATCTAACAAACACAGAATAAGGGGCTCACTGAGGTAATTTTCAGGAAGTAATCTGTCTCTGTGGCAGTTGGAAATAGACTGAACTGAAATGCCCATGTATACTGAAAAACTCACTGGCTTTTCTCTCTCTATAAGAAACTATCAAAAAAAGTTTTCAACAATTTTCCTGATTGCTGAGCTCCTCTTAAGATTGTGTTTGTCCAAAATGTAAAACAAAGTTTAATTTTATCTCTCTTTTCCTTTTTAATTTTTTTTATTTGGGTATAGTTGACACACAATGTTACATTCCTTTCAGATATGCAACATTGTGCTTCAACACGTTCAGGCACTATGCTACGCTCACCACAAGTGTAACTACCATCTGTCACTATACAACCCTATTACAATATCACTGACTATATTCCTTATGCTATATCATTTATTCCCGTGACTAATTTATTCCAGAACTGGAAGCCTATATCTCCCCCTCCTCTTCCACCCTTCCTCTGCTCCTTCCATCGACCTCTCTCCTCCTGCAACTATCAGTTTTTTCTCTGTTTTTATAGGTCTGATTCTACTTTTGTTTGTATTTATGCTTTTTGTTGTTGTTTGTTTTTTAGATTTACATATAAGTAGAATCATATGGTATTTGCCTTCTTTTTTTAAATTAAAAATGTTTTTAATGTTTATGTTTGAGAGAGGGAGAGACATAGAGCAGGAGTAGGAAAGGGGCAGATATAGAGGAAGACACAAAATCCAAAGCAAGTTACAGGCTCTGAGCTGTCAGCACAGAGCCCAACTTGGGGTTCAAACCCATGAACAGTGACATCATGACCTGAACTTAAATCAGATGCCTAAATGACTGAGCCAACCAGGTGCCCCACGGTATTTGCCTTCTTATGTGTACTCTGTATTCATTATTCCTGGTATGCTTTGCATCATTTTTTTCTACTCTTTGTTTTGTCCTTTTTGGACTCCTTATTCCTCCACCCTTTATCACTAAATACCTCAATAAAGTGTTACTTTCTCCTTTTAGCCTTCCATGACCATTCAAAATTTCACTGACTTCTCCCAATTTTTTAAATAAAAGAGCATTGAATTTTGCTCTCGATTACATGTCTTAATATTACTAATTGTGCCAGTCTTGACACAGCAACAGGATGTAAACCACTGACCCGGTGGTAGTAAGTATTCATTATAGGAAGTGACCATATGTAAATGTAGGAAGATCTCAGGAAGAGAAGATCTGGAAGGGTTGTGGGATGGAGTTGGAGAATCACACAAGTCATCAACTGTCCTACAGGACTAGCAGGGGTGAAAAGGCAGGAACATGTTGGAAACCAACTAACTACGTGTGGTTGTCAAAGTCAGAATGCAAACGGGAAGCTTGTTCAGTGGTTCCTGGGAATCTGCTGTCTCTGTATAATTGCTACTGCCTAGTGTCTGCTGGTGGGTATGTGGGATGCTGTCGCACAGCAGAGATGCCCCACAGGGAAGAGCTGTACTAAAAGCAGAAGAGCAAGAAGGCAGGCTGGGACCCATCCCTCTATTTCACATCACAATCTGACCACAACAGAGAGTTTTTCTTCATCTCCCAAATCCCATGCACATTATTTTCTGGCTATCTTTATCCCAGTACCATCCAGGAAAAGGGATTCTCAGATTTACTAAGTTGACAATGGAATCTAGCACAACAGATTACATGTCTATACTTTTGAGTCCCCACTGCACCTAAAAATGATAGACATGACTCATTCATTCTTTGCAGTCACTCATTATACAGTTATTTATTGCTCACATATTTCTTTCTGCTGTAAATGGAAATAAAGAATATTTTGGAAAACATTGTACAGACTGTAATATAGGCAGACAGAAAAAAATTGTCACTGATGCTAAGCATATACAAGGTTAGGCACTGCATAGTTTGCATGTCAGATATTTGTACAAAATTAAGTACCTAACAATACTCTTCATCTATTAGGAGCAATGTCTTATTTATTTCCTTTTCTTTTTTAAATTAGGTTTAAGTATTAAAATAGTAGTTTAAAACTGTGATGGAAATATTATCTGTGTCTCAGTAACCAAACTTTCCCAAGCAAATTATTTATATAGTAAATAATTCTATTGTATTCAATCATCTCTCCATATTATGCTGTTGTCAAAAAGTGATGACAAATATAAGCAATCAAACATGGTAAATTTGTTTTCATTAGAAAACTTTTCGATGGTAATTCTGTTTGGCTTCCTAATCTTCTTATATGTAACCTCTAGGAATTGCTGGAAGATGAGAGGCACACAGATTGCCTGACTGCTTCTTATTTCCTCCCCTGAGATTTTTCTGCTGCTTCCAGCAAGCTTAAAATAATCTCTACATAAACAAATCTATTCTTTTGTCTTTCTTAGTCTTATCTGTCAAGTCCATTTCAAGAGTGTGGGTAAGAACAAAATAATGATATGGATTGAGAGATTCACTAAGGCTTATACCAGACTTGAATATTAATGTGGTAATTACGTTCCTGGCTTTTGTGGAGGCAAATCATAGGAGAGGGTCATATTAATATTTCTTATTGTGATGCTTGATATTATATTAGTTTCAGTAAAAAAAATAAATGAGATAAAATAGACCAGACTTTAAGTAAAATATATCAAATTTAGTTAGTATTATGAAGTTTGTGATAGAATTTTTCTTTTTTATGATGTTAAAAGGTTTAGCTATCTACATCTTATTTCCACAAATTATACCGGGACAAGAGTAAGCAAGACATTCAGAAATATCTTGACCAAATACAGATTAGATCAGTATATACACTGAGCTGGACAAAGGCTAAACCAGTAGGTTTCCAAAGCTTAACATACACACATGCATATCTTATACCTGTAAGTTATAGACATGCATTCAACTGACTGGAGTATATATGTGTACAAAACAACCAAGCCCTCAAAAACAAATCAAAGGTTCATCAAGAGTAAAATTAATAAATATAATGTGGAATATTCATAGAGTGAAATGGTATACTTCAATAGAATAAAATAAACTCTTACTATAAGAAACAAGAATTAGGAACTTCACAGAAATATGTTGAATGAAAGAAGCCAGACACAAAGGAATAGATACTTTGCGGATTCATGATATGAGTTTTAAAAACAGACAAAACTAATATATAATGATGTTATTGATTAAGAAGAGCCATAGGGAGGTTACTGTGGTTCTGGTATTTATTACTTTTCATCTCAATTTCAATTTTGAAAATTAACCTAGTTCTACACTTAAAGTATCTGACTTTATTTTATACTTATATTTTAAATATTTAAAAGATGTGCTTCCAAATATATTTTGAATATCAACTATTTTCAATGTGTTACATTCTCAGAGAAGACATGAGAGATGACATGAATGTTCCTGCCTTAAACAGAGCTCTTGATTGGACAGGGCTATAGATATTCAAAAAATATATACACACAAACAACATATTAACTCCATATGTATAGCAGTGCTTTTATTAAAATAGAAAAATGACATTTTATGGAAGTACAGGGGAAAGGTCTGTTAATGCCAAAGGAGGATCTGGAAGTGTCCATGGAGTATAATTTAAACTTGTAAATGAAAGAATGGCTAGAATTTTAATAAGTCAAAGGGCATTGGTAGGATCTGTTTAACAGAACATGTTAAACTTAACAAATTATGTTAAACTATAAAACCATAGGCTGCTTAAGCCAGACAAAGTATGCTTAATTCTTTAACAAATACTATTACCACATGATCAATCACATTTCATTCAACAATGGTGACTCTGGCATTTCTAAATGAGGAAGTTTTTCTTTTCCTAAAATATAACTAGTTCTTGGATAACCTTTCCAATCCACAGCAGAACTTGGAGGAAAAGGAAAATCATCAGAGCAGTGCAACAGAGAGAACAGAGAAAGAAGTCATTTCCAAAATAATAGGGGCAGGCATTTTTGAGAATCATTAGATAATGACTTCATAGGGTTTCAATGTCTGCTGGCAAAGAGTATTTTTATGCATAAAAATGCATTAAAGAAAAGATAGTGAAAGTGTCGATAGTGAGAATATGTACCCATAGGAGCTGAGAAATCTGCAGTCACTAGAGAATCTTTGATACACAGAAAGTAATAATTCTACTATAGAGCAGGGTGTGATAGCGACCAGTGGTAATGCAGCATGGTGACTGAGGGGAGAGATCCATTTTTCTTAAGCATGTCTTAAGCATAATGTGTCTAATTATGAGGATGATATAAATGCTTAAATTATGTTCTTTTAAATGGGATAATAAATTGCAGTTTATTCCATTGTGTAGGTTAAGAAAGTCTCAACAAACTCGTGGTGTAGTAAAAATGATTTAACTTGATAAAAGGAAATAGGTCCATGTGTAGGATGATAAAGCTAGAGGGAGACTTTAGTCACTAAGACACAAGACCAGGTCTCATCCACAAGAAAATCCTATCCTGAATGTTCACAACAAACAATCAGGGGCAGCAGTGTCACCAAGATTCATCCAAATACCTAAATCTCAGAATTTAGTCAGGAGTGACCAAATACTACAAGTTTCCAAAGGCAGATTGATCCTATCTGTGCATCATATGTAGTTTGGATAAAACACACTGGAGCTTAGTTATCATGGGACTGGACTGATATAGAGATGAAAAATCATTAAGATAAAAGGCCCCCACTGTTGAGATGCTGGGCAAATTAACGGAAAAGAAGAAGATACATGAGCTTGAATAACTGCTGGCTCTAGAGCAAGGCTTTTGCAAAGAGAAACTCCTATGGAGGGATATTCTAGGTTATTAAATGCCCAGTAATAAAAGGATTAGGGTAAATCCATTTTTGTAATAGGATTAGAATTTTTACATGGAGCAAGAGACCCATGAATCAAGTATTGACAGCTGAGGATTGGGCAAAGCTCCTGCATCTGAGAAATGGAGTAAGACCTGAGGAAGTTAGGAACAGGATGGAATGTATTCTTCCTGAGAACTGACTGCAACAATTGTGGGTCTTGAGTGATGTAATATTTAAAATACAGAAATGTAAAAAAGTACCAATAGTCAGCAAACATACATATTTATTTTAATAGAATAAACAACTCAATATTCATTTCCAATCTATCTTTGCCATATATACATTTTAAATATTCTAATATAAGCATACTTTCTTCTTTACAAACAGCTGCACAGATAAAGTAAGTGCCCTTGGAATATTTTCTCTACCACTGACAAGTGCATTTTCACTTTCTTCATCTTCAGAGGAAATCACTATCATATGTTTACAGTAGATCATGCCAGATAGTTCTATTCTTTTCTCTAAATAACACCAATTGTTTTCTAAATTGACTATACTAATTCACTCTCCCATTAGAATGATATAGCACTATTTTACCATATTCTTGCAACATTTGATATTTTCAAGCTTTAAATATTTCCAAACACAAAAAATGCAAATCAAAACATGATCCTAATCATTTTATGTGGATTGCTTTGAGTCTCTAATAAAAATTAAATAAGTGTATAAATGCTGGTCTATTTATGGCCTCTCTATTTTGTTCCATTCATATATTTGTCATTCCTTATGCCAATATCATGTTGTCTTTATCACTGAAGATTTATGGTAAGTCTTTAAATCAGGTGGTAAACTCATCCAACTTTGTTTCTTTCTTAATATTGTTTGTCCCTTCCACTTCCTTTGCATTTCACATAACATTTAGGCTCAGTATGTCAGTTTCTTAAAAAAAGCCTCCTGGGATTTTGATTGGGAATACATTGAATCTGTAAATCAATTTCAGCAGAACTGACATCTTAACAATATTGAGCCTTCTGATCTGTGATCATGATATATCTTTCCATTTATTTAGTTAGGTTTTACCCAGTTTCTATCAGCAATGTTTTATAGATTTCAGTGTAGAAATTGTGAACATCTCTTGTTAAATTTATTCCTATGTTGGGATTTGATGGTACTATAATATAATAATTCTACTTTTCAATCATTTACTGAGAGAATATATAAATTTATATTTTTCAAATGTAGACCTCCATCTTGCGATCTTGCTAAATTCACATATTATTTCTAATGTAGGCATACTTTTATTGTGCTTCTCAGGTATTGTTTTTAACAGATTGAAGGTTTGCGACAAACTTACATTATGCAAGTCTATTGGCATCATTTTTCCAACAGCATTTGCACACTTCACGTTTGTATCACAGTTTACTAATTCTCACAATATTTCTGAATTTTTAATTATTATTAAATGTGTTATGGTGACCTATAATCAGTGATCTTTGATGTCACAATTGTAGTTGTTTTGGGCCACGACCCTTGCCCATGTAAGACAGCAAACAATCTGACTGCTTCACCAACTAGCTGTTCCCCCGTCTCTCTTCCTTGGGCTATTACCTATTCCCTGATGTATAACAGGAAAATGGCCAATAAAGAACTCTGCAATGGCCTCTAAGTGTTCAAGTGAAGTTACACATCTCTCACTTTAAAGCAAAAGATAGAAATGATGAAGCTTAGTGAGGAAATCATGTGGAAAGCTGAGATAGGCCATAATCTAGGCCTCTCAACCCAAACATCCAGGTTGTGAATGTAGAGGTAAATTTCTTGAAGGAAGAAGTGCCATTCCAATGAATATGCAAATGATAACAAAGCAAAACAGATTTATTGCTGACATAGAGAAAGTTTTACTTTTTTTTAGTGTTTTTATTTATTTTAAAGAGAGAGAGAGAGAGAGACAGCATGAACAGGGGAGGGTCAGAGAGAGAGGGAGACACAGAATCTGAAGACAGGCTCCAGGCTCTGAGCTAGCTGTGAGCACAGAGCCCAATGCTTAACAGACGCAGCCACCCAGGCGCCTCCTTGGAGAAAGTTTTAATGGTCTGAATAGAAGATCAAATCGACCACAACATTCCTCAATCCAAAACCTAATCCAGGTGCACCTAGGTGGCTCAGTCGGTTAAGCGTCCAACTTCAGATCAGGTAATAATCTCACAGCTGGTGGGTTTGAGCCCTGCATCAGGCTCTGTGCTGACAGCTAGCTCAGAGCCTGGAGCCTGCTTCAGATTCTGTGTCTCCCTCTCTCTCTGACCCTCCCCTGCGCATGCTGTCTCTCTCTCTCTCTATCTCTCTCTCTCTCTCTCTCTCTCTCAAAAATAAATAAAACTTTAAAAATAAAAACAAAAACCTAATCCAGAGAAATGCCTTAACTCTCTTCAACTGTGCAAAGGCTGAGAAAAGTGATGAAGTTACAAAAAAAAAGTTTGAAGCTAGCAGAGGTTGTTTCATGAGGTTTAAGGAAAGACACTGTCTCCATAACATCAGAGTGCACGGTGAAGCAGCAGGTACTGATGCTGATGCAGAAACTACAGCAAATTATCCAGATGATTTAAGATAATTAATAAAGGTGGCTACACTAAACAACAGATCTTCAATAGAGATAAAACAGCCTTCTATAGGAAGAAGATGCCATCTAGGGCTTTCATATCTAGGAGAAGTCCATGCCTGGCTCCAAAGCTTCAAAGGACGGGCTGAATCTTACGTTTCAGGCTAACGCTGCTGGTGACTTCAAGCTGAAGCCAGTGCTCGTTTACCATTCTAAAACTCCTAGGGCTCTTAAGAGTTATGCTAAATCTATTCTGTCTGTGCTCTATAAGTGGAAAAACAAAGCCTGCATGACAGCACATCTGCTTACAATATGGTTTTATGAAGAAAAATGTTGAGACCTACCACTTAGGGAAAAGAAAAAAAGATTTCTTTCAAAATATTACTTACTGCTTAATGACAATGCATCTGGTCACTCAAGAGCTCTGATGGGAGATATACAATGTGATTAATGCTGTGTGCATGCCTGTTGATACAACATCCATTCTGCAGCCCATGGATCAAGGAGTAATTTTAACTTTTAAGTCTTATTATTTAAGAAATATACCTCATATGACAGTGATTCCCCTGATGGATCTGAGCAAAGTAAATTGAAAACCTTCTTGTAAGAATTTACCATTCTAAATGTCATTATTAACCTTCACAATTCATGGGAAGAGGTCAAAATGTCCACATTTACAGGAGTTTGAAGACCCTCAAGGATGACTTGGAGGGCTTCAAGATCTCAGTGAAGGAAGAAACTGCAGATGGAGTGGAAATAGCAGAAGAACCAGAATTAGAAGTGGAGCCTGAAGCTGGGACTGAATTACCGCAATCTCATGATCAAATGTTAATGGATGAGCTGTTGCTTCTTACAGATGAGTAAAGAAACTTTTTTTTTGAGGCAGAATCTACTGCTGGTAAAGATGCTATGAGAATAGTTGAAATAAGATTTAAAACATGATGTAAAGATAATTGACAAAGCATTGGCAGAGTTTTCAGAAAATCTCCAATTTTGAAAGAAACTCTACTGTGGATCAAATACCATCAAACACTATCACTTGCTACAAAAAAATCATTAATGAAAGGAAAAACTCAATTGATGTGGCAAACTTCACCATATCTTCTTTAAAGAAATTGCCATAATCATCCCAACTTTTAGCAACCAACACCCTGATCAGTCAGAAATTAACAACAACAAGGCAAGACACTTCACCAGCAAAAAGATTATGACTTATTAAAGACTCAGATGTTGGTGAGCATTTTTTAGCAACAAAATAATTTTATTTTGTTAAATGTTTATTTATATTTTTGGTGGGGTGGAGAAGGGCAGAGAGAGAGAGAATCCCAAGGGGATCCCAAGCAGGCTCCTCACTGTCAGTGCAGAGCCCATCACAAGGTAGGAACTCATAAATCTCAAGATCATGACCTGAGATGAAATGAAATCAGAGTTGGATGCTCAACAGACTGAGCCCCCCAGGGACTCAGTTATTTTAAATTATTTTTAATTTAATACTTAATTTATAGTAATTTTAAATTAAGGTATATTCATTGTGTTTTTAGATAAAATAATGATTACACACTTAACAGATTACAGTGCAGTGTATACATAACTTTTATATGCACTAGGAAACCAACAGTTTCATTTTATTTGCCTTATTGCCAATATTCACGTGGTTGCAATGGTCTGGACCCAAGCCTGTAATATTTCCAAGGTATGCTTGTAATTTTATAGGTCTCTTAAGAATTTTTGTATATACAATGATGTAGTTTTAATTCTTCCTTTTCAATCTTTATACCTTCCATTTCTTTTTATTGCCTTACTGCAGTTTTCTTGAAGCGCTAATAAAAAGTTGAGTAGAAGTAGCACCCTTGCATTGTTACTACTGATCTTATGCGTAGAACTTTTGGTATTTTGTCATTAATTCTGATGTCAGCTGCAGAGTTTTGGTATATACCCTTTATCAAATTGAGAGTGTTTTACTGTGAATGGATATGAAATTCTGTCAAATGCTTTCTCTCCATATATGGAAATGATTGTATAGCTTTCTCCATTAGTGTGTAAATTTAGTAAGTTATAAATTTTGTTCTTTGGATGTTAAATTAACCGTGAACCTCTGAGAAAAATATTATGTTCCTAACACATAAGGATTCAGTTTACTTATAAGTTACTGAATGTATTGTGTGTATGGTCATAAGGAATATTCATTTGTACTTTCTTTGATTTCTATCTTTTGAAAGTATTCTGTCAGACTTGACCAAAGTGAATTGAGAAGTGTTTCTTATTCCTGCATTTTCATAAAAGAGTAGTATAAAACTGATGTTTGTTCCTTATATAATTGATAGAATGTATTAATAGTATTTACCATTCATAATTATCTGTATTATTTTTGGTAGATTAGATTTTCTATATGGTATCACTTACCTTCACCTGGAGAACTACTTTTATCATTCCTTGTACTTTATATCTGCTAATGACAAATTCTTAGTTATTATTACTTTTTTAATCTGTAGGGATCTTTATTTGGCCTTCATTTGTGAATGATATGTTTGCTTCATACAGAATGCTGTGGTCAGCCACTGATTAAGATAATGTTGCACAAGGCTTAGGGTCAGCTTTAGTGACTTCTTCCTTTCTGGGTTTACCTCTTCACATTTTAATGCAGTGCTTCTCCAAACTCTGATGTCTGGCTCTTCAAACAAGAAAAACTACTTTTTATAATGTACTCTTTGTCACACTGCAAGAAAGACAAGCCTCAAGAATATAAAAACATAAAAATTAGAAACTCACCTGTGTCATATCCTTCATATGGACCCGTTGTGAAAAAAAAATTTAATGTTTATTTTTGAGGGGGGGGGAGGGGGGAGAGGATGAGTGGAAGAGGGGCAGAGGGAGACACAGAATCTGAGCAGGCTCCAGGCTCTCAGCTGTCAGCACAGAGCCCAACGTCGGGCTCCAACTCATGGACTGTGAAATCATGACCTGAGCAGAAGTGAGGCTTAACTGACTGAGCCACCCAGGCATCTTCATATGGACTCATTTTTGAAGGGGTCCAGATTTTATAGTCATTATCTGCATTAAGTTATGTTTAGCAGGAGCTTAATCAGCTTTATGGCTACTCCTTTCTTTTATCTCAATTCTTCATAATCAGCTTCTTTCCTTTTCCTTATTTATAGTGCTATGTTTTTAAAGTGAGTCTTCAGAATGGAATGATATACCTATATTTTGGCTCAATCATATCCTATCAGAATACTTTGTAAACTGTTTTGTTATAAAATAAGGATTTTCTTCTTTCCTATTGATGTATCTGTGTTTTAGGAACATACAGCTGAAACACCATCTTTTCCAAGATTTCCTATGCATACATCGTCTCTTTACAAACCCAGGACCACACTATTTGGTAGCAGGTACAGCATAGACTTTGTAAAACACATATTAATTCACTACTTAATTTTGATGGGTGGTTATTTTTAAGATGTACTGTAGTTTAATGCTTCTCAAATTTTACATGTGTAAGAGTCTCCAATAAACCTTCTTAAAGCACAGAATTCTAGGCCCTGTCTCTAAATTCTGATTCAGTGGGTATGAAGTAGAGTGATCCCAGGTAACATCCATACTGCCTGTCTGAGCACCACATGTTGAGTTGTTCTTAGCTTACTTGGACATTCCTTTAATTTGAACATTATAGAAGTTCATAGGTTTGTTATTGTCAATATATTTGACCATGTGCCACTACATGTTTCTTAAAATGTTTTTATATGATTTTAGTGAAAATAAGGATTTGGACATTTAAAAATATTTGTTTTAATTTTTAAATGTTTGTTTATTTTTAAGAGAGACAGAGACAGAGGCAGAGACAGAGAATGTGAGTAGGGACAGAGCAGGGGGCAGAGAATCCAAAGTCGATTCTGTACTGACAGCAGAGAGCCCAATGTAGGGCTCAAACCCATGAACCATGAAATCATGACCTGAGTGAAAGTCAGATGCTTAATCAACTGAGACACTCAGGTGCCCCTAAAATATTTCACACAGATTTTTGGAAGGTTTTCAGAAAGGAACTTTTTAAATGTATAAGCATATCAACAATCAGTTTACTCCTATATCATCATCATGACTTGCAATTATGATTATTACTTAATACTTATTAATTTGACAGGTGATATGTATTATCATGTTTTTATTTTGTGTTTGTTATTATTCTTAACTTATGTAGTCCTTACTGTGCTTATGAGATATATTTCTATTGCTAATTTTGTCAAATCCCAATATGTTTGAAAGAGAAAATAAAAACAAGAATGCTTCAGGAAACTGGCTAAGGGAAGATAGAATGGAGGAAATCAGTGACTATGTAATACCTGGAACACTAATTTGTTCTGAACCAAAGCTAGGAATTGATGAGGGATGGGACACTGAATGATTTCCACAATTGGAGGAAGAAAGATCCTAATGCAATACAAGATACTGCTATAGTCAAAGAGAGTTGTGCTGGCTAGGTTGTCCAACTGAAGTTGAGCAGAGTAAATGTGCCAAAGAAATAATATGATTCCATTTTGAGTAGAAAAAAATATAATATAAAAAATGCCAATTCTCCCTTAAGAAGACCAGCACTAATTAATAAAAATTTCATGAAACAAAGGCACTTGAGAATCAAATGCTTTATTTATTTAAATGATATGCTGAAAACTGCCATGTTGTATGTTGAAAGGATATTGTATTTAAAATCTTTTTTTTTAATTTTTTAATGTTTTTTATTTATTTTTGAGAGACAGAGAGAGACAGCGTGAGCAAAGAAGGGTCAGAGAGAGAGAAGGAGACACAGAATCTGAAGCAGGCTCCAGGCTCTGAGTTAGATGTCAGCACAGAGCCCGATGCGGGGCTCGAACCTATGAACCATGAGATCATGACTGAGCTGAAGCCAGAAACTTAACCGACTGAGCCACCCAGGCACCCCTGTATTTAAAATCTTGTTAACTAGACAATGTTATAGTTCTCTGGTAGGGAGGCTTCATGTTAAAGGTAATGTAAATAAAGTTTATTCTTTATGACAAATAATAAACTTTTTATGCGACTTCTTCTTATTCAACGTAAATAAATGTGTTCATTTATTGTACCATTGTATGGCAGGGTTGATTATTCCACAGTAGTGTTTATAGCTGGACATTAGGGACAATAGTGGCAAGTGAAAAAGTATTCATAGCTAGGGTCCAAAATACAGAGAGATAACCTATTGTGAAACACATTCATGAGGAAGATGCTTTAGCAAGTACTTGGCTTGAGAAAAGTAAGGCTGAAAGGGTAGAGTAATTTGAATACAAGTCAGTGTCTGCATGGGTTTCAGGTACACTTTAGTAGTCCAGAGTTCAAGGACTGGGCAAGCAGTTTGGCCAGAGATCACCATTTGACAACCTATATATTGTTAAACATAGAATACAATCCTTGATGACATGATGGCAGAAACATAGACACAGCATCTCCACAAAATATATCTGTATTTATAAATAATTCCCATAGTTTCACTAGGATTTCACTAGGATATCCACACACAATCAGCATCAAGCTCATCTCTATTGTTCACCTTCCTGATAAATCTACTACAGGATCAAGACCTTCATTTTTTTTTGTGCTCAAGCTCTGCCAGACCTACAATGGAGCCTCCACAGGTTATACAAGTAGTTTTCACAATTACAAAGCTATAATTCAAGGTCTTGATCATCTGACATGGTGTGTTCTTATCTATTATGCTGAAACAATTGCAGATTTGATATATCAGTCAATCCCCAGTCTGCACAATGATTGTCCACATCTGGTCATATTAAGAGCCAGAGTCTCAATGTATTCTTCACAGCTGGAACAATAAACACCCAGATGTTATGAAGTACAGAGTGGGGATCTATGTCAAAGCTTTCAGTGTTTGCATCTGATAGTGAGTACAGCTAGGTTATTATGCACTACATTCAGCTATATTTCCTCAGAGACAAATTGTTCAACCTTGACAGCATACATATTTATTTCCATTTGGAAAGGTTGTACAAATACTTTGGAGCCCATATCAGTCAGGACTCAACTATTAAAACATTAAACACCTTGAGTGTTTAGAAAAGAAGGACTTTAATGCAAAGATCATACCGGTGACGAGAGAGACAAAGAAATTGATCAGGAATAGGTATTTGGAGAGGAGATAACAAGGTCTAAGTTTACATATACCACTGTAAAATTGAGAAGAAACATTGTGAGTAATTTCCTTCCCAAGATCATTTACTAACATTAACTTAGGGAAATTTAACAGTTTTTTTCCTTCCCTGAACCCATAAAATGCAATTATCCCCCCCACTATCAATTCACAAGTACATTCACCCAATCACATAATGAAATCCATTCATTAAGAACTGGATTAAAATTGAAGACATAAAGATTACATCTCATACTAGTTCTTCCTAGGTAAACTTTAAGACCTTGAGCTAATTTGACTATTTCTTTCCCTTCCCAAGTCTCCCTGATTCCCATAGTTCATGTATCTGAAAATATAGGGAATGACATTAACCTTACAGAATATGATTTGTTAGTTCGCTTTTCTATTCTACTGATGGACTGTGCCCAGTTCCCAGCACAGTGTTTCAGTCAGGTTGAGCACTCAATAAAAGTCTGTTAAAGGAAAATGATTAAATGAATGACTAAAATGTCCTACATCCTTGGGAGCATTTCTGAGATATATACATAGAGAGAGATTTTTGTAGCAGTTTTCTTAGGAGGCTGCATGTTTCACAAAAGAAGAGAAGCTCAAGAATATCTCAAAGTGTTTAGGAACTTTTAGATAGTGAAATAATGGCAAAGGTATCCCAATAAAATGGATGTTTGTCTAGCATTCAGATGATGAGTTTTATTCTCCATGGGTACTTCTGAAAATGCAAACAAAATGCAATTTTCATGCAGAAAAGCAATCGCTTGCCTCTTTCTGAACCCAATAAGGAGGAATTGTTCTGAATATATTTCTAGGATTCCCACAGGCCTGATCTTTAAGAGCTTTGTGTATAGCCAAGCATCATTATTTTTATTATAGTATTCCACAGTATATGTCAATCTACTTATCTATGAACAATACCTACCTATATCTATATGATTTGGATTGGCTCTTTCTGCTTTCATTTCTCTCCTCCCAGCAGGAAAAGTTGTAAAACTAAGATACTACACTTACAGATTGCTTTGGTGTTAGAATTCTGGATATCATTTAGGTTCTGTCTGTTAATTTTAGTCACATTAGACTTCATGAACAGAAGAAAGGCAACAGTGGCTCTCCATGAGCTCCTCACTGACAATGGCAGTAAGCAAGGTTATAGGTTTGCTTCAACAGAGTTCATTAGCTTCACAGAAGAGGCATGCACATTGTGACTTGAAATATGAAGCTGAAGCCAACATATAAGATCCAAGAAAAAGCCATTCAGAAAGAAGAGTAGCTACAAAAGTTGTTAAATAAGAGTAAAATGAAGGTCAAACCAGATGTGATTCAAGCATAGGGGAGAGGAGGAAAGATGGAAACCAGATCCATTTCATGTATGACCTTGCAGTCCATGGTAAATTATTAAGAAAAGTTATTACTTAATTTGTAACAGAAATCCAACTGTAAGTCCAAAGAAAGAAGTAATATGATCAGATAACATATTAGAAAACTGGCTGCTGATGAAAGGTGGTCTATGGGGGACCAAGATACAACACAGGGGAGACATTAGTCATGTAGATGAACAAGGATGATGATTTATATCAAGGTTGTACTGATGGAAATGCTAAGATATTACTAACTCAATGCATTTTCATTTATACCCTTATATTTAATGGCTTAGGCATGACTTCTATCTACATCTGAGTTTTCTCAAACTTTTGTAATGAGATTTTCTCAATGAAACTAAGATATAAATGATTCAGAGCTTAATTTACAATATATTCTTCTAATGAAAATCCAAACCTCCATCAACTGTGATCAACCCAGACTTACAAGCAATAAATTTTGCACACAAGCATCTTTTTTCTGATATTAAATTTCTGAAGAAAAATACTTTAATCTGGTTTTCAAACTTTTCAGTGTTGAGTTCAAGGTTAGAGATGGAGCAAGCAAAACAAAATGGTACCACAATTTACACATTGCATTATAATGATATGTGAAATCTGTAAAAAGGTTTTTTCCTAACAATATCATGACTTGAATAAATGTTGGAAATAAATGTTATGATCTAATACTTGCCAATTATAGGCAGATCTTTCTGGGGTCTGGAGATTACTAATTATGTTGAAAATATAACTCGCCCTCCCTCCCTCTCTTAAAAGTAGAAGACATTTTTAAAAATCTTTAACAGGTTATAAGGTATTAGGATGACATATTGTAACAAGAAATATTACCTCTCATAAAAACAAAAATACCAGAAGGAAATAGGAAACGAATTATGAAGCACTGTTTTGTGGCATTTTCTATGCTGTGACATATTTAAAAAGCTTGTAAGATGAAGTTAAATGATGTATCATAGCAAAACAAGCAGTTAAATATCCCTACTCTCTCTCTCTTTCTCTGGCAGTTGCCCGCCAGTCAAGTTATTGATTGCAAATGAGAATAATACATATTTCTAGCAAACCTGACAGAAACATCCTGATACATCACTCAATAATGAATAAAATGAATTTGTCAAAATGGGAAAAGGTTTTCTTGAGACTTCAGTCCAATAGGCCTTAACGACTGTAATCTATGCAATGAATTTTCATAGGGTATGAAAATATAAAGTACACTGATGAACTTTCTCTTCTGGTGTAGTATAAAAGGTACATTTTAATCAGTGGCATGTCTCTAATATAATTATTCTTATTATCAGGATATATACAGGAACATACTTATCATACATTATTCAAATGAGTGATGCATCTTTTTATTGCTGTTTTAATCCTTTTTTGAGGTGTTTCTTCAACAGCTCATGATTCTAATTATTTTTTAATTCTTATAAATTAGCATAAAAAACTAATGGAAAGCTCAGATGTATGAGCAGAGTTTGTCAACTGATAGGTCTTTAAATTTACTGTACATAATGAGATCAGGCCTCTTTAAATGGACCAGCCATCCTCATCTCCATCTATACCAAAATCTGAATCTGTAGATTTTTCCACTTGGACCAGGCAGACTCTAAGTTTGGCCTAATGTGTTTAGTGAGTCTGTGGTGTAAAAAAGGAGTTTCGTGAAATAAGGCACCTCTTCTCACCTTCATTAGGGTTTAGTAGGCTCCAGGACAGAGTTTCTCTGATTATCCCTTCCTAAGAAGTAAATTTATTTCAAAAGGAGTGGAGAAAAGCATTCCATTGGTTAGTTAGTGACAAGGTTTATCCATTCTCTTTGTACACTTTCTTTTTTTTATTTTTTATTTTTTAAATAGTTTATTGTCAAATTGGTTTCCATACAACACCCAGTGCTCTTCCCCACAAGTGCCCTCCTCCATCACAACTACCTCTTTCCCCCCCTCCCCCTTCCTCTTCAATCCTCAGTTAATTTTCAGTATTCAATAGTCCCTCAAGTTTTGCATCCCTCTCTCTCCCCAACTCTCTTTCCCTCTTCCCCTCTCCTTGGTCCTCCATTAGGTTTCTCCTGTTCTCCTCTTAGACCTATGAGTGCAAACATATGGTATTTGTCCTTTTCTGCCTGACTTTTTTCACTTAGCATGACACCCTCCAGGTCCATCCACTTTCCTACAAATGGCCGTATTTCATTCTTTCTCATTGCCATGTAATACTCCATTGTATATATATATACCACATCTTCTCGATCCACTCATCAGGTGATGGACATTTAGGCTCTTTCCATGACTAATTGGCGATTGTTGACAGTGCTGCTATGAACATTGGGGTACATGTGCTCCTATGCATCTCTTTGTACACTTTCAAACAATCCTCTTCCAGCATCTCTCCCTTGCACTTAAATTTTCAGAGTGATACATTGGCTCTAAATTCCTGAGCATCTTTAGGGAATTCTGAGGAAGGAATCTACAAGATTCTTGGACTATCCTCCATTCACTCCTAGCCACTCAGGCCCTTGTCAGGCAGGAAGATATACATAACCCTGTATCATTTACTATTTGTTCATCTACTTTTTTTCTTACTAACTTGGTTGACATTTCTCATCTGTGGCCATCTCTGATTGCTTCATACATCTATCCCTGTGGATTAATTTTTTTATATGTATACATTCACTTTTGTTTGGTTGGAAGTGTGTATGGAGTAGAGAAAACCTATGTATCTAAGTTTATTAAAATCCCAATAAAAAATAAATATTTATTTATTTTGAGAGAGAGAGAGAGAGAGAGAGAGAGAGAGAGAGAGAGAGAGAGTCCGTCCTATGTAAGCTCCACACTGTCAGCGCAGAGCCTAATGTGGGGCTGGATCTCACAAACCATGAGATCCTGACCTAAGCTGAAATCAAGAGTAGAGTCAGACACTTAACTGTCTGAGCCACCCAGGTGCCCGTCAATTATATTTTATATAAAAAATATTGTCTAGACACCTTTTATTTCCTTTATAATTTACAACAGCATATATGAAATTGTAGTTATTTAACAATATATCATTTTCACACTTATTAGCATGTAAAATATCTTAAATGTGTATCTTCAGTTTTCTCCTAGGATTTAAAAATATTTTTAGTGATGTTTTGAACTTGCATATTCAAAACTATGTTATCTTTACTGAGATTTGTATCTTATGTTAACACAAACTAATTATTTCAAATTAATATTCACTTGAATTTTATTTTATTTTACATTTTCTTTATTTTGTTCTTTCATTCTGTCCAACAACTATGCCTATTTTGCTGTGTTTTTAAACTTAAATTCCAATTAGTTAACATACTATGTAATATTAGTTTCTGCCAGAGTCCAGCTCCTGCAGGTCCAGGGCTCCCTGAAGTATGGACAGTGTAGGTGAAAAGGGGAGGGAATTAAAAAGCCACTAGTTTCTTTCTGATTACCAGGCAGGCATCTCTGCACTGACCTGATAGTCGGCTTTATTTACGGAAAAAATATATGGGGCCCAGCACAGAAGTGCCATTTGCTTTCAACAATGATTTCTGATGACAAATTCTTTTGGCTTATAAAAATTTCCCAGAACATAGATTGGTAGAAGACTCATGCAAAATCTTTATCAATAGTGATTGATGTAGGTGATTTAGATGCTTACCATATGGGGAAGGAAGGTATTTTTAGCATTCAAATACAAGACAATGTTTTAGCATAGTAATAGCAAAAGTTAGTTTTTTGTGAGCAGAGGTCAATAACCTGTTTTCTTAAGGGGAAGTAAAACAAGTTTCTCAGGAAATGCAATATTTGCTCCCATAATCAGAAAAGAATAAATTCCTATAATAAGTTCTTTCACAAGGTGCAATCAGCATATTTTAGGATAAGGGGACAAGTCACTCCCACTCCCGATACTAGTAAACAAGGTGCTTTGGGAGTTGGTGCTCAAGCAAAAATAATTGAGTGGGGGTGGATATCAGTCACCATCTGAGGGCAAGAGGTCTTGCAAACCTGCCTTACCTCCCAAGGAGTTTTCTCAACTAGTAAGTTCAGAAAATAGCTTTGAACAAGTTTCAGGTGTACAGTAGTGATTTAAGACTTCCCTACAACATTTGGTGCTCATCATAAGTGCCCTCCTTAATCCTCATCACCTATTTAACCCATCAAGTTTGTCTTTTATTGTTTTTTTTCTTTTTTAATGCTTATTTTTGAGCCAGAGAGACAGAGACAGAGTGGCCTCTGTCTGAATGGTGAGCTCATGACCTGAGCTGGTCAGATGCCTAAACTACTGAAGCCACCAGGCACCCCAAGTTTGTCTAAGTATTTTGTGCTTGCATATGTTATTTAAGAAAAACTGAAACTGTTTCACTTTTAATTTTTAAGCTTAAATCCTTGTATTCATTTTTATGGTAGCTATACTTCTAATTTCAATATTTTATGGTTTTTATTTACTTATTTATTTTAGAGTTCATTTATCTATGTTGAGAGAGTGTGTGTGAGAAGGGGCAGAGAGAGAGGGAGAGAGAGATTCCCAAGCAGTCTCTGCTCTGTCAGTGTGGAGAAGGACACAGGGCCCAAACCATGAGATCATGACCTGAGCTGAAACCAAGAGTCAGATGTGATGCTTAACCAATTGAGCCGTTTGGACACCCCTTATTTATTTATATTTTTTTATGATTTCTTGGTATTTACCTCTATTATTGTCTCTTGTCTGTTTTGTTGCTATTCAAGATTTTAAATGATTTGATGACTGGATTTCATTTTCTTAAAAAATCCTATTTAAAGTGCATTTAGTTGGGGCGCCTGGGTGGCTCAGTCGGTTGAGTGGCCGGCTTCGGCTCAGGTCAGATATCACGTTTGTGGGTTCGAGCCCCATGTCAGGCTCTGTGCAGACAGCTAGCTCAGAGCCTGGAGCCTGTCTTCAGATTCTGTGATTCCTTCTCTCTGACCCTCCCCCTCTCATGCTCTGTCTCTCTTTGTATCAAAAATAAATAAAACATTAAAAAAATTAAAAAAAATAAAGTGCATTTAGCAAGGACATGCCCATATGAATATATTGTAGTGATTAAGTAATTATATTTAGAGTAAGTATGATCAATGTTCCAATATTGATATATTATTAACTCTGCAACCTCAATTGTCACTTAGCTTTTCTAATCCTCATTTTTCTTTTCTCTAAAATGAATATAATAATAGGTGCTTTAGAGAGCCACAGGATGATGAGAGTATTACTCAATATCTGAGATAAAAAGATAAGGCTAAACTTATTGCTTATTATGTTAAGCGAGAGTAATGCCATTTAAGTACAGTCTCTCTGAATCTGAGTAGGCCAGATTGGTCATCTTATATAATTTTTTCAGGAAGTTTAAGATTTGGGAATTGGTGGAATTTCAAAAGCATCAGTAGGATGATATAATTGTAGAAGCATGATTACTCAGGTAAGATTAATTGGTTGCTAATTGCTAATTGGTTGGCATTCAGAAGCATATCTATTGGGGTAAGCCTCTGATTGGCTAACTTTGATAAATGAGGAGTTGTAATTAATTGGTCAGTATGTAAAAGTATCTCAGTAAAGAAAGTTTATGCTTATTGAATAAACAGGCTTAAAACTGTTTTGGATTGATACTTGTGTTATTAGGCAATCAATACTTTTCTAGAAGTGTAGGAACTTTTATTTTTCAGGGTTATCTAAACAAACCAAATCAAAGATGATATACACAGTCATACATACATTGTATGGTTCAGTTTTGACCATGTAGGGGGTCAGCACCCTTAACACCTGCCTGTTCAAGGGTTGACTATAATTCATTCTTTAATATTGTGATGAGTGATAAAATGGAATGTATGATACTGTAAGTTTTGAGGAACAAGGTCATTGAGAAATTCTATTTCAACTTAGACATGAAGTATAAGCATGAGTTAACTAAGCAATTATTCCAGTAAAGGGAATGGTGTGTGCAAATATTATGATACGTAAGGTTCTTATTCAAATAAATGAAAGTTGAGTATATGTTGAGAGGGGAAAAATAGAGAAATCAATGCTGAGATAATAAAAAGAGCCTTAACATTTCCCCTAAGAGTAATGCTCTGACACTAAAATTTGTAGTAAGAGAATTGTCATTGAAAGTTAGACTCTTTGAAAATGAACAGCCTGTTAAGTGATAAACAGATAGGAAGAAAGAGGAATTTTGGCCAGTAAGGAGGCCAATAAGGAGGCTTTGTAGTCATACCAAGAATAGGCACATACTTTTCTCAGTGGTTTGGCATGAAGGTAGTGAGGTACATAGCATTCAACAGCTCTTTTGAAGGCAAACTTTATAGGATTTTAGTCATTAATTGGATTTGGTAAAATTTGCTCCTCAAAGGCCATACTTCTGAGCAGAAATTTGGAAAAGCCTAACTTACCTGGAAATTATAGCTGCAAAAAAGATATGTTAGTAATTTCCATTAAGAGGTTTTTCTTCATGAGATTAAGCAAGCGATCTATTGAAAAACTTTCAGTGATTTTCCTCCCACCTTTTAACTGTAAATCAACATAATAGTTTTAATCATATACTTAAAAATACATTTTTGAGCATTCTGATTCTGCCATTGAGAAATCAGTAACTTCACCTGAAATATCTTAATCTCTTTTTCTTTCTCTCCCTCCTGAGAAAAATTTTGCCCTTGCATCAAAATAGAATTTCACAAAATAGAAATAAGCCTTCAGACAGTCTTTGCCTCATCCCAAACTAGGGTTATCAGTTAAAAAAAAAGTGGTAGGAATCAAATAATGTTTGGGCCAACAAACCCTACCATAAAGACAAGCTAAAGTCAGTTTTCTTAGATCTCAGTATATAGAATTATAATTTAATCAGAAAAGTGTTGAATTATCACTTATACTCTTAAAGTTACTGCACCTAGAACTTATTTAAACTATTGAAATTTTGACTTAAATGACCCCCAATATATACAGACATACATAATTTTACATAGCACACGTATAGGGCATATACATACATCTCTAGCCCTCACCTACTCTTTCAATAATGAATGTGAAATTAACATTTGTGAAGCCTTTACAATTATTGGTGTGTTTTTGTGAAGATCAAAAAAAGTCGGTAGTAGTATCAGCATCCATTCTTGGAAATTGTACCGCTAATGGAGTCAGTTTTATTCAGTATTTCATCACAAACGTTTATACTTGAAGATTTCTGTTTTCTTCAAATTCCTTAGTCACATAGTTATTCAAGTAACCATTCCTGCAATTGAGGGACATGTCTCTCCAGCTGCAATACAATTTATAATGCCACTAATGATACCAAATGATTCCCTCACTCCTAATCGTGTGTTAATACATATTGCCCATTTCTTCAAGCATTTTTTTGAAGGCAACTTATGCCTTGGGAAGCTTGCATTGTAGTTTCTAGCACCAGATTTTCACTTTATTTTCTTTGTGCACAAAATTTGTTTGCCATTGTGGGTAAAAAATGCTTCACTAAAGCATAAAATAAATAAAAAATAAAAAGGGAAGCCAGAAAGGAATAAACAACACATGTTGCAGAATATCATCAAATCAGAGTAGCACAGTAGAATATGACTATGGATTGGTTTGTTTGCAGTGTGGTTTTCTAGTGCTCTTTGATTCACAACTGCACAGTACAATCTACAGCTGTAGCTCTCCCACATGGAGACCTTTCGATGGCCTTCTGAGAATCAAAAATAAACACACAACACTCTTAGCAGTTTATTGTTTTTCCGTATACCAATATTGCTTTGTTTTTTGAAGCAAAGCATTTTATAAACATGCTAAGTTATAATGAGACAAAACAGTGGAAGAAACAATACTAAATAGAATAGACTGTAAATGCATAGAACAGAGTGAAGAGATTATTCAAAAAATGAAAATATGGGATACCTGGGTGGCTCAGCTGGTTAAGGATTTGACTTCAACTCAGGTTATGGTCTCATGGTTCGTGAGTTTGAGCCCCTCATCAGGCTCTCTGCTGTCAGCACAGAGCCCACTTCGTACCCTCTGTCTCCCTCTCCCTCTGCCCTTCTCCACTCATGCTCTTCTCTCTCTCTCTCTCTGTCTCTCTCTCTCAAAAATAAACATTAAAATAATGAGAATACAGTAAATGAATTTCAGTAATTTTGCCATTCATTGTGTCCCACTAATGAATAGGAAAATATAAGTTTCTGAATTCAGATAAAACTGGGTGATGGGAAAAATCTTATTTTAAAGTCACATTTATGAAATTATTTTTTTCTAAACTGTTATTGGCCTAGACAGCATTACAAGTCTCAGATGTCAAACTTCTTGATATATATATCACAAAATCTTGAAAAGTATGTCTCAAATATTTCATGTGAGATATTTCAACTGTGTTATAAAAACTAAGAAGTTCATAATGAGATAAATATATACAATGATGAAATTAATGATGGACAACATTCCTGGTCTGCCTATTTCATTCAAGTGCAGAGTGCTTTCTCCAGTTTAATGTATGAAGAATTAGATAATAAGTGGATAGGTAAATAGTTAGAGAGTGTTTGTAAGAGAACAAATCATAAAAGGGAAACCAAAAAATAATGCAATGGTAATAGTATTAAATGATCTTCATCTACTTTTGATTTTGAGATTAGTATCTACTTATTAACTTATATCCACTATAACTAAGGTGATATAGGAGGAGCACAGAATTCAGATGGAATACTATTTACGCTTCCTTCTGTCTTTCTAAGGTATGTATTATCATTAACATATATTGTAAGTAGTTTTCCCTCCTGTACCTAATAGCTGCATGATTTTGCTCATGAAGTTTCTCTTTTTCTTCAGTCAATCAATGAATAACACCTATGAAAGATGAGGCATAAAGAAAGTTAAGAATACCTATCAATATAAACCTCTAACAGGACCTGTTCCCTAATTAGTACTGATCATATCCCTAACCAGAACTTTCTAAATTAATGTATAGTAAAATGTTAAAGTCTCTACACATATTCCATGTAAATTATAAATTTACTTAACATGCTGAAGAAAATCTGGATTTTTTTTAAAGCAAGAAAATGAGAAGGATAACACACTGTATTATAGAATCATGTCTAACTGCTATGGAATTAAGAAACATTAAGAAAAATAATTTAGTTTTTAATTTACGATTAATGCATTTTTCTCTATAAGTAAATTCTTCTAATGGGATTTAAAAAAAGAAAGTTTTCCCTCCTATGTTTTTGTTGCAAAGGGTCAGGTCCTGGTAAAAAGAAATTTACCTGACTTTACCACATATCTTGTTATAAGATAGACAACTGAAAAAAAAAATTGATAGGCAGCATATTCTGGATGAAGTCAAGTGTATATATTGAAAACAACTTAACCTATACTGTAGAAATGCAGTATGCTGCTACAATGTGTGAGACTGGTTACTATTTATCATTTGTTGTAGTTACACAAAAGAAATAAAGAAGACAAGCCCTTGCCCTGGAGGCCTACAATCTTAGGAAGTTACATTTAGCAAGCAAAGTAGTTGAAAAAAGAATTGTTGCACATAGAACTTTTATTTTCATTCTCCCTTTATCTTAATCATTTGTTAAAATAGCAATTTGAAATGTAGCCCTGCTTTAGAGGAATGATCAGTTAGAGAACTTATTGCTGTAGGTGCTAGAAGTTTGTGTTTAGTGCATAGGATACCTTTAGGCTACAAAAAAAGCATTGGTGAGCCATTCTTTAAGAAGGCAAGAGTTTATGGTATAAATTATTTTCTGTAACTTTGAATGACTCTGAAATACGCAATTGATCACTGTGGCTATAACACTTCAGTTTCAGTGGAGACATTTGTTCCACATATGAAAATTGAATACAACTGCACAGATTGCACCTAGAGAAAAGAATACTGAAAATTGCCAGTGAGACCAGCAGCCAATAAGGAATGAAAAACAGAAAGAACAAAAATCATGGAGAAAGTGACACTTGGAAAAGAGAAATGGGAACAGAAATGTCCATCCTGAGTTTGTGGGAAAGTGATCAAACTGACTTGGGTTTGATGTAAAGATAATTTTGTGGAGAAGTGGAAAATAAAGCTGGAATGTCAAACAGCAATAGCATGGAATATATTAGAACCAGGACCATTAGATTGTTGGCAACTTCCTGGCCCCTCTTATTCTCAGGAGAATGGAAGTAATATATTTAGGGTAGTGATTCTTAGGGTCAGTCTTAAATGGATCTTGAATATCAGATTTCTCAGTTTAATACCTTCAAAGATTCTTTTAAGTGAATTTGATTTGAGCTAGATAAGTCATATTTTAGCATAATTTTAATTGACAGGGTAAGAAAATATTCTGTAGCTAAAATGGAGTAATAGAGGTGTGCTAAAGTAAGAGTATCAAATTGATTTAATCTACCCAGAAATACACAGAAGTATGTATGTATACAGAGAAGTATTTACATATATGGGATATTTTACTGAAAGGACTAACCTATCTTCAAATTGTGTAATAAAAATAACTTTATATTATTTTCTCTAGGTATATATAATCGGTATTGCTATATATAAACTGAATTGACTCAATATGTATCTATCAATATGTATCCTATAGTTTAAATGCATTACTATGTGTACAGCATATTCCTATAATCAATCTGTGTACTATATTAATAAGACTTTTCTGTGACAGGCAATCTGAATTGCAAAGCTTGGTCATTTACTACTTTTGTGCATTGTCATAATTATTTAATGTGGAGGTTGCACTAGATAGTAATATCCATTCCAGGATCAATATATTCACATACATAAATCTACCTGATGATGGATCACCTTGCATTATTTCCCAGTTGTTTTTTATTTGTGAATTTGCCTTCTTGCTTGACTTTTAGGTTTTTAGTATTCGTGAACTCTGTTTTCTGGTCACTTTTCTTTGCCCAGAAACAGATGAGCATGAGTTCTACATTTTTCTCCCCCATATTTAATTATAGATACCGATATTCTATTATTGTTGTAAACACACAAAAGACATAAAGAACCAGCTGGTTCCCTCTTATGTGTCTGACAATATATTTGGTCCTGGAATTCTAGTAGTGGAAAAAATAGACAAAGCTCCTACTCTCATGGAATATATTTTTGAGTAGGAGAAACAGACAAAAAACCAAGAAAGAAATATGTGCACACCTTTTTACTTAAGCTTGACGTGGAGTTAATTTATAATTGTGCAAACTAGAACGTATGGTTTATAGGAAACAATACAAGCTTCTGTTAATAATTCACGGTGGTAGTGGAAGAGGAAAGTCTACATGATGATTACAGGCTGAATATCAATGGCCTCTCTGAGATCGTGACAACTATTAGATTAGGAAGGTTATTCATGCTTAGAAATAGAGATTGAGCATTGGTATTTTAAAGAAACTGTGGAGCTATCGCTTATAGGGTTCAGGAGACTTGTATATGATGAGTTTAGAAAGAGTATGAGGAAAGTGACCCTTCATCGTTTTCATTTTGCAATTTTTTATCCAAAAATATCTTGATATTCCATTTGCAAATTCATCCTTCACCATTCTCATCCATATAGTTTGGAAGGGTTTACTCCACCTTGACCTCTAAGGGTAGGCCCTGAATATCATAAACTAACCATTATATTCCATTATCCTGCTCGCAGTGATTGTTTCAGGTAGTGTATGACCTGGTTCTAGCAAATAGAAGAAAGAATTACTCAATATTATGAGAGAAAAAGAAAAAAACTCCCTTGTCCTTACACAATATTTGGTGTTTGTGGTAAATAATAAAATTACAGCAGTTGGGAAGGAGGTAGTGGGAAGAGACATTTTGAAGAGCCATACTACTCTTGAGAGAAACATTCTAAGTAAATATAACATAGCCTGGTATAATTTAAAGCTCCCTGATTATCTTTGAAACATTTTATCTATATGAATCATCAGCAAGTTGCTATATAACATAACAGGTTAATCATTCTGGTAAATATTCAGATACTTAATCAGTTGTTTAGCCTATCTGTCTTTAATACCAAGACTGATATTTTTCTGAAGACAATGTAATTTTAACCTGGAATGATTATTTTTTAAAATTTTCATAAATATTTTCTTACATTTTATTATAAATTTTCTTACCTTTATTTACAATTATATATATATATACATATATATATATACATATATATGTATATATATATATATATATTACCTGACTATTGAGAATAATGCTGCAATGAACATGGGAGTACAGATATTTTTTCAAGTTACTATTTTTGTTTCCTTTGAAAAAAAATTCCCAAATGTGGAATTTTGGGATCATATAATAATACTGTTTTTAATTTTTTGAGACACTTCCATGCTGTTTTCCAGAATGGCTATACTAATTTATATTCCCACTGATAGTGCAAAAAAGTTAGTTTTTTTCAACATCCTTGAAAATCCTCGTTATTTTTTATGTTTTTGATAACAGCCATTGTTACATGTGTGACATGACACCTCATCTTGGTTTTGATTTATATTTCCCTAATGATTTGTGTTATTGAGTACCTTTTCATATACCTTTTGACCATATGTGTATCTTCTTTCTAAAACTATCCTTCATTTAGGTGCTTTGGTCTTTTGAAAATCAGGTTGTTTGTTTTAATGCTATTAAGTTTAGCAATACCTTATATATTTTATATATTAGCTCCTTACCAGATAGAAGGTTTGCAAACATTTTCTACAGTTGTGTAAACTGCCTTTTTACTATGAAAATTGTTTCCTTTGCTGTGCATAAGCTTTCTAAATTTGATGTAGTCCTCCTTGTTATTTTGGCTTTGTTGCCTTTAATTCAGGTGCCATATCCAAAATAATCATTGCCAAGATAAATGTTAAGGAGTTTTTTTCCTAGCTTTCCTTCCAGAAGTTTTATAGTTTCAAGTCTTATATTTGAGTTTTTAATTTTGAGTTTATTTTTGTGTATTGTACAAAAGTTCAATGCCATTTTTTGCATGCTAATATTCAGTTTTCCCAATACCATTATTGAAAATGCTATACTCTCCTTTCCCTGTTGCATATTTTTGGTGCAATTGACCCTATACATGTGGCTTTATTTCTTGTTCTCTATTCTTTTCCATTGGTCTCTGTATTTGTTTTTACACTAGTATCATATTGTTTTACTATACTTTTGTAACAAAGTTTGAAATCAGGAAGTATGATGCCTCTAGCTTTGTTCTTGCTCAAGATACTTTGACTATTTGGAGTCAAAGACCATCACAATTCTGAAAGGAACTGCATTGATACTCCACATCATTCTAGTAATATGGGTTTTTTTATGAAATTATTTCTTCCTATCTAGGAACTCAGGATATTTCGCATTTATATCTATTTTAATTATCTTCAATGTTATATAGTTTTCAGTATATAGATCTTTCACTTCCTTGATTAAATTTACTCCTGTGTTAGTTTGATGGTATTGTAAATGGGATTGTTTCCTTATTATCTTTTTGATAGTTATTAGTATGTAGAGAGGCAACTGATATTTTTATGTTAATTTTGAATCATGAAATTTTATTGAATATATTAATTTTAATACCATTTTGGTGGAGTCTTTAGGATTTTCTATATATAATATCATGTCATCTGCAAACAGACAATTTAACTTCTTTTCCAGTTTGGATGTCTTTTCTTCTTCATGCCTAACTATTCTAAATTGCTGAATAGAAGTGGTGAACCAAGAAGTTGAATAGAAGAGGTAAGACTAGGTGCCTTTGTATTTTTCCTGATCTTATAGGAAAAGCTTACATCTTTTTATCTTAGAGTTTAGCTATGGCCTTATCAGACATGCCCTTCATTATGAGAAAGTACATTCCTTCTACACCTAATTTGTTGAGAGTTTTTATCATGAAACAATGTCGAGTTTTGTCAAAATAGTTTTCTATATCTACTGAGATGATCATATAATTTTATCTTTCATTCCATTGATGCAGTTTATCAACTTATTGATTTGTATTCTTGCATCTCTG